>NC_038255.2:6520025-6710200 GCF_000004515.6 Glycine max
AATTTATGATTTTGATCCTCTTTTTTTTGTGATTTTAGGACTATTTTAGAAAATTTGTAATTTTGATTTAATCTTCAATTTTGCATGTTTTTTCTTCTTTTATTTTGGCCTTATTGACCCCTAGATTTAAATTATTTTATAAAGATATCATAAAAAATTAATTTAGTTAATTAAAATAAAAAACAAATATATGAAAAAAAATTAAAAATTGAATTAAAATTGTGAATTTTTAAAATAAGAAATCAAAATTGTGAAAAAAAATATAAACATCAAAATTGTGAATTAAGAATTATAGGAAGACCAAAATTAGAATTTAGACTGAAAAGAGAAATGAATTTTAAAACTAAAATTTCATTTTTTAAAAATTTAATTTCTTTTATCTTTTTTTTTCTCCATTCAAACAAAGGGCCAGAGTGTGGTGGAAAATCACTTCCCAAACTCTGCTTTTCCAGTGAAGATTTAGGATCAAAGACATTGCAAGCTGCTAACTATTATTTTGTATAAATAAACTAATCATTTAATAATAACTTATGTTAACTTGTCACATGATTACATTGACGATTATTTTGAGTTCATGAAATAATAGTTGTTTAAAGTGGGAGGACAGAATCTGCATGATTTGCAATTTAAAATAGAACTGCATGTGGTGCCGAATGATTGACACTCTTTAAACTGGCTTTGTTTTAATATTAAAAAATAATTCTCATTTTTTAATGAAAGAACATACGCTATAATGTAAATAAACGGTGAAGATTAATTTGAACATATATTTTAATTATATGTAATAATTCAAAACTAATTCTTACCAACTTAATAAATGGGTACTTACCAAAAAAAAAAAGGAGTCCAATATCTTTTCTAGATTTTCTTAGGGAGAGAACAAACAGTTCCAAAGATCGAGATCGTCTGCACTTGTTTTTAAATTGCTTTCAATCGTAATTCATAATAAATGTTCATGTTAATAATTAAGTCATTATGTTTCTGAATTAAACATCTTTTTCGTTCCCATTACATTTTCACTGTCATTTTTTCCTAACGTGGAAGATGAGAGAACAAGATAGTGGTGAAATAAGGATGCATTTGATTTAGAGGATGAGAATAGAAAGATGGAACCAAAAATAAAAAGAAAAATCTTTGAATTAAACATTTAAAATAGAATAAAAGATGTGGATCCCATTAAAAAAAATATAAAATTTTTCTCCTTCATTCCAAACACATCCTGTAGGTCATGCAATCAAACAAGTTAGAAACATAATTAAGCAAATAATGATATTTTTTATGAAATTATTTTAATCTAATTTCCTTTTTATTTAATCCCTAATATTAACACCTTTGGATGCAAATCTAAAGTTTGATCACCAAACATACAAAAACTGATTCATTTTCAGAGCCACACTTTACACTTAGAGAGGTGGCTCAATTTTTGTATACTGTATCTTGTTAGCTTCATCCAGAATTATGAAACAAATATACCTTATTTGCAAGCTTGCATCCTTCGCAAGCAAAAGGAAGGATGAAATGGCAACAAAGCATCTAAGTATAACGTGTCCAATGTTTTCAAGCAACATTTTTCCTTGTTTCCGACAATTAGAGCAATCACACGGAACACATATTTTCACTGACAAGATAACTTCAATCCATGGTTTTCGTAATTACAGTACAGTAGAGATGGGGACAACTGCTAAGCACAACTAAAACTCGCTAAACCAAAATTGTGACCGAATAATTATCCAAAAATTGAATAATGGTCTAAAATGAACTGTTACAGATGATGAGAATGCATGGCTAAATCTTCCTGGAGAGGCGAAAATTGGCACTCTTCGCTAGGACAGGTGAATACAGAAATGTCCAAAATTTCAGAACAGGAAGGCTCATTACATTATTCTTCCAAGGTGGGGAAATAATACAGAAACAAGCACGCCAACGCATATGGCTGCTAAATAGGGATTTTTCATGCCCTCAAAATTGAGATGGTACACATTTGCCTAATTCATTATATCCAGACCTGTTCTCTCCCATATTCTCTTACAATCACAGGCACACTTGTGGGGGGAACCTGAAAATGTAAAAATGTTAAACAAAACATCTTGGTTTTTGTAAACCATCATGATCTAAATAATGCAATGCCCTTTGATAATTTATAAAAACAAAAGCAAGTTATTGTGTATCACTTGGACAAGGGGACTCTATTGTTAGTTTTTACCAGCATTAAACTAGTTTAGAGGATGGTTATTTACCTCTATGCTTCTAATGTCCCTCTTGCTTGTTTTCAATAGCTTCTTTTTGCTTATAATTTAATGAAAGAGGAAAATTATAAAACAAAAAAGTACTTTGCATTTGCCATGAACCAACAATCCCAAAAGCTTACCTGTTATGTTCGTTAACAAGCAGGAATGATTTTTTATATTATATTATATCTCTAAGACACTCCTTCGGACGAGCCTTCTGGGCTCAATGCACGGATAATGCAGAAACCCATTTACCTCGTGCAATATTCAACTTTTTATAAGAATACTAGGATGGAAACAGTATAAGTCAAACTCTAGATCACTTAGTGATTGATTGAGGCTTTGACACCATGTCATGAGCCAAAAATCCCAAAAGTTTGAGCTTTTAGGTAAACACATGAATGGTTTTTACATTATATCATCCTCTAACAGTATTTTCCTATTGCTTTGTTAAGGTAATTTTCCTAAAAATAAATTTTATTTTATTCTTTTAGGAAACTCGAAGTGCAACTGGGATTTTATCCTCATTCACAATAATTCTCCTAAAAATAGTGAGACAAAATGTACATTCAGTACATCTACCCAAAGACTAGTTCAATGCAACACAAACTAAATAAAAATCTGATGGAACATTTTAGGCATGTTTTAGCAGCAAAGGTAAAAAAATCCTCTATAAAACTCCAGTACTTACCATGCCATAATCTGTGACAATCATTGAAACATAATCTGAAGGTGTTGCATCATAACTGCCATCAAATTAAAGAGAAGTGCAATGTTAGAGTGAGGCAATGACAATTCGGTTTGGTATCCTATCAATATGAATGCTTACACCAGATTTAAAAGTTGCAGATTTTCAATATTGGCCCAGCCATCCAAGTGTTTTACATCCTCTCTACCCAGTACATTTGAAATGACATCTGGATTGCCTGTAAGAACATCATAGAAACATCAACCTTCTTAGAAACACAATGCAAGAATCTACCGGGGAGTGTAAATAGAATCCTCATCTTATACAACTGTTAAATATACATACCAAGTTCATTTGAGCATATTGAATCCAACTGTACCCGTTCATGAAATTTATAGGCCTCACAACATACTATGACAGGTACACGGAATGCATGAGCAACCATTGCAACACATGCAGTCCCTACTCTTGAATATACTGTTCCATTAGACAAAACTGCTGAAGCACCCAGAAAAACCCGAGTAACTTCATGCATTATGTAGGAAACAGCATTTATATGAGTATATGTACAGCTAAGACCTTTCTCCACAAGCCTGCGAAGTAAGAGTTGCCCTCTAAGCTTTGGACGAGAGTCAACTACGACAACACGAAACTGCTTCCCCAACTCATGTGCATGTAATAGTATCATTTCAACAGCTGATGAGGACCCATATGTTAGAAGAACATCACCATCTCTTATTTTGGTGACAGCATGCTTCACTATCACCTTGTTGGCAAGTATAATCTTTTCACTTATAAAACGCTCAATATCTGACTGGAGAGAAGCTTTTGCTTCTGATTCAGACAAGGTCAAAGGTAGCTTGGCTATATGACTTTTAAGAAACCGAATTGCATTTCCCATGCTGATTGACAGAGGCCGACATTCAATAAGAAATGATACATAACTACTAATTTTTGCTGTCAAGTCTCTCACAAGAGTCTTCTCATGTGGAACCTTGTAGTCTTTGATGGCCTCTTGGAATGCTTGAAGCATTGCAATACAACGAGCATTGCCACCAGCTATATCTCCAGTTAGATATTGCAAACCCACCTGAAATGCCACAAAGGAAGATCATTAAGATTTTGGAAAAAATATTTAAAAAGGTCTAGGTCACAAAACATATTGACCCAGGTCCTAATCACTGTCCTATTTGTTAAAACACCATAAGCTTTAATTCTGAATTGGCTCACAATGGAGTAACCTTTCAGCAAATGTAGATGGCTAAATGTACTTTACTTTAATTGGGATGCCATTCAGCATAACTTCTTAAGATGTAGTATAACAGTCAATGAAAATGATAATTGCATCGAGAAATTTGCAGATTCCTTTCACTCAACAAATTTAGAAAATTTAAACTATACTATTGCACAAATCAAGTTGTACTTTGTCTTTCTTTTAGTTGCCCCTCCTTCTGTTGGTACTGACACCTACAGAACGAAGGTAGCACTGCATTGTGCATACCATCTGAAATATAACCCATGAGGTCAATATTGAGCCTCTATCGTTGAGTAAAGGATTTAAGTTTGATCAACTAGCAATGACCAATATGATGGCACCTACTGAAAAGAGTGTTCAAATTATTACTGGAAGTGAAATACCTTGATGCATACTGTTTTGAGAAAGTGTTGTTTGGCATTGCAATGCTCAGGGCAAGACATACTATATTAAATATACTACTATAACCTAAAAAATAACTGTAGTATACAAATCAAACAACGAATATATGGAATTGTACAGTAACAAGATGAAATAACAGAAAAATATAAATACCTTATAAACAGAAGGGTGCACTGGAGAAAGATGGAAAAACTTTGCCTCGAGATCTGGAAGCTGACTCCCATGCTCATATTGTGGCAAATGCCTGAACAACTCAACTCTATTCCTAGCTTCAGTTTGTTTCACCACTGCACGACGTTTAGCTTTCTCCACTCGACTCTTGTCGTCATACTGCATGCGTGGTTGAGGAGCATCTTTCTTTCTATCCTTTTCTGGTGGAATCTCACCTCCCTTCTTTTCAGACGCTGCAACTGCTGCATTATCAACTTTCTGTGCAGGCTTTACAGCTTTAGCTGGTTTTGCATTCATTGTAGCCACAGTTCCAGATGCCTTACTTCCTTCACCTAGTGACATGTTTTTATTACATGTAAATGATTAGCATTATCACAATTCACAACAAGTAGAGCAGAAAAGTGGCCCATGAAAGAACACCACAAATTCCCACTTTTAGTCATGTTAAGGTCATTAGAAAACACAACATTTAACAGTCATTCAGACAAAGAATTAGGTATAAATGGGCATAAAGGAATAAAATGAGCATATAAGCACTTTTAGTCAGATAGCTTAAATGCAGAGTCACAGGACAAACAATTATACACCTTTTGCAGCAGCCTTTGCAGCCCGTTGAGATTCTTGGAGTGCACGTCTTTCAGCTTTTGAGAGTTTGGGTTTCTGCTGCTTTGAACTATTAGGTTGGTCTTTCACTTCCACTGCTGACCCTCCTGCTTTATTTCCTTTTTCTTTTTCTAATGGGAATTAAGGAAGAAGATGAAAAATAAAAGGGTAACAAAATCAAGCCAAAAGGAAAATAAAAACCAGACCATAAACGAAGACAAGAAATTTAAATTGTTCTCTTGAGATAGACATTCACGTATAAGTTGATAAGAAGCACGTCAAGCCAATTCAAAACTTCAACACACCACACAATTCCAAGTAGAGATTAAAATAACATGCAGTGAAAGATGTATAATATATTCAATCCAAAAATGTGAAAAATAAATAAATAAAACTTCAACTTCTGTTCCATTTCTAGTAAACATAAGTTTCGCTGAAACACTCAAAGGATTTAAACAAATTCCTTTTCATGCCTGCGATGTAATAGTCAAATTGACAAACTCAATAGAGATTCCTTCCCTTCATGAAACACATTACATTACTTCTCAGGAACCTGATCCTATGCACTCTAGGTCCTATCAAAATGAAATATTCATGATTAGCCCGTGCTTTTAAGAACATAGTCTCTCACATGCTACACAAAAGCTCAATTAAGTACGCGCGTGTGTATTTGGATTCATGTTAAAATACTAGCTTACATGATTTTAAGTGAATTTCCACATAGTTCCACATTGAGAAATTGATTATGAGTCCAGAATTGATTTTGAATTGAAACAATCTTAGGAAACTTTTGCCTTTGATTAAAAATTGTTGTACCAGTATCTTATTTGATCTTTTATCTTTTATCTTTGGAAGTCATAGTTTCCTTATTTTAGGGGTTGTTACCTTATAAAAGCATGATTAGACAATGTAATTCTTGTGATACAAATTAATAAAACCAATGCTCTTTAAACTAAAATTTTGTATGTGCCTATGAAGCACCGACACGGACACGGACACCGGACACGACACGGACATGTGGACACCTGTAATGTCCAAAATATAGAACGTAATACGGGTGTCATATCGGTATCGGACACTGACACAGACGCTTGTCGGACACCGGACACGCCAAGGGGCTGGAGTGTCCATGCTTCATAGGTATGTGCTCCCCTATTAACTTGCTTTAACAATATAAACATCCAAACGTAAATCACAACACTTCAAAATCAATTTCACAAAACCTAATTCATTCTAAATCAATTTTGCAAATGCTCACCCAAGTACACCCTATATCACATCCTCCACCATTTCTCATCCAAACCCACTTCAAATTCACAAACCTAGCCACAAATACGAACCTCACCTGGCTCACCAGGAATCCCAAGTGAATCATTCAATAACTTACTTTTACAGTAAAAACATCCAAACATAACTCACAACACCTCAAAAACATATATTGCAAAAATCTATATTATTAAAAACAATTTTGCAAAATTTGTTGCATTCAAAATCAAAATTATGCAAATGTCCACCCAAGCACTCCCTAAATCCCTTAAATCAAACTCAAATTCAAGGCATAGTCTCCACCATTTCCCATCCAACAAAAAAACACTTCAAATTCAAACCTAGCTAGCCATTGATAAGAACCTCACCAGGAATCCCGAGCGAATCATTTACCACGGAAACCGTAGTCAACTCGCTCGCCGGCACCACAACACTCGCCGCCGCCGCCTTCTTCATCGCCGTCAAGTCGAATCCTCCGCGAGGGAACGATGACGCCGCCACCTTTCCGCCGCCGGCGCCGTTCCCCTTGAAGAACCCTCCCTCGCCGGTGGTGGCGATGATTCTGCTGGAGTACGAAGACGACGGTATCGCGGGAGAGAGCGGGGCGGGGAAGAAGACCGCGCCGTAGTCAAAGGAGTTTCCGCTTCCTCCGGCGGCAGCGGCGGCGGAGAGGGGGGAGGAGGCGGGGCGGGGGGCGTGGAGAAGGAGGTTGTCGGAGAGGTGGCGCGGGGGCGGGATCATGACCGGGGAGAGGGAGCTGGAGATCGGGGGAGAGGAGTGGGTCGGGTCGGGAGGACCCGACTGAGAGCGCTCGGGCGGGGCAAAGAACCCCACTTGGCGGATCTTCGGTATAGGGTCGATCACGGCGCGTGGGGCACGGCGTGAGGGATCCATGATGATGAAAGAAGAATAGGGTTTATGTGTGTGACAATCACAGTATGATGAGAGTGTTTATGTTTGTGGAAGGAAAGATGTGAAGTTTTTTCTTTCTTTCAAGAAAATCAGACGGTGAAGGTGGAATTAAAGGGCTATACAAGAAGACAGATAGATTTGTTTAATAGATAATTTAATTTTTTTTTTAATTTTTTCCCGTCGTAATAAAAATTTACTATTTAAGGTGTGACGTAAGTGTTGGTGAAAAATGAAAAAAATTATTAATTTTAGTTTTTTTTAGTTTTTAATCTCGAGATGAAACTTGAATGAATAATGACTTTTGTATACGAAAATAGGATTTTTACAATTATGTCGATTTTTCTTTTGTTCTTTGCCTAAAAAGTTATATTCTTTTACTCCTTCAAGACCGAAAAATGTATTTTTTTTCTCCCTAAAAGGGACGTAAGGTTGCGAACTATTTTACAATGTTTTTAGTTAACAAAACTTGATTTTTGAATTTTTAAAATAAAAGCACTTTTAGGTGGTTATAAACTGCCAAGAAAAAATAAAACAATAGAAAATATAAAACAATTTAAAAATTGAAATTCCTAAACCCTATAATCAATTCCAAATTCATCATATTAAAATCCAGACCCACCATCATCAACAACCCTTCATCTTTGTTTTCTAGAAATTTCAAAACTCCAAAATCAATCTCAAAGGCAATTTAACCAATTTAAAATAAAAATCTAATAACCCCAAAAGCAAATTGATTATTAATTGAAGTTATCTTTAGGAAGCAGAGCGCTGAGCAGCCACGCATTGTCCTGTGTTCGAACCGACTTCATCTGCAAAGCATCGTCGCCACACTACTACTCCTCTTCGTCGTCGAACTCGGCTCGAAGCCATGCATGAATTTGCTCGTTGAGATCGATGTGAATCTGGACCTTCACGACCGGAGCAGCATCCTTGCAGTGTTGCACATGGCTCCAAGTCGTGCATATACACTATACACTCCCAAACCTGAAAAGAAGAACAAGAAACCACAGAGATTTCCAAAACCAAAAGCAAAGCGAAGAGGAACTGAGACATAAAAAAAAAAAAGAGAACAAGAAGAATAAGAAACCCTAGCTCAGCAACGACACTTCAAAACAGCAAAACGAGAGATCCAAAAGGGGATCAGAAGGAAGCAAAGAAGAGGCAAATGAACATGTTTGCTATTAATCGCATCAGAACTATGTTTAAGGGTGAAGATTTTGGAAGATTTTGTAAGGAAAGACAGATTCGGAGGACAAAGGACAAATTAAGGGATTTTTGAAGAATGAATAAGTATTTTGATATCTGTGTAGTCATTTTGCATGTTAGTCTCTATTGAAATGTAAAAAATAGTTCATATCTTTACATCCCTACTGTTAAAGTCCAATTTCCTCTGTTAGTTAGTCGATGTAAGCAAACCTATGTGACAAGTCTGAATCCATGTCGGCAAACTCATGTGACAATCTTTGGACTGAATTGAAAAATTATGATAAATTAGGTTAAAAAACATTCAAAAATGAAGTAAACCCATTTTTCCCCAAAACGTTTTCACTGCCTTACTGCGATTCCATAGGGTTTTTTCACTGTTCGTGCTTCGCTCTTCCCTCGACTGCATTCCCTTCTTTGGTGATTGTGACTCTTTGCGCTTCACACTAAGGTTCGTGGTTGTTTTGCATTCATTTTCATTTGCATTGTTTTTGTGGATTCATTTGGGGTGTTATATGTTGAAGGGTTTTGATATAGCATGGATTCATTGTTACTCTGTTTTATGGTCCTTTATTATTTTGATTTATGATGCTCTGTTTTTATACATGACATTGCATTTTATTGTGTGATGTGCCTATGTTTGAGTTAGGTTTTTTATTTCCTAATATATGGCAATGTTTGTGGTTTCTGATTGTGTAGAATGGATGGTAATATAACTTTAATATTGCAACATGGAGGAAGATTCACTCCACGTGCCAGCGATGGAAAGGTTGAATATATAGGCGGAGAATTTGATGTTTGGGAGGATATATCTGCAAATTACATGAACACATTTATCCTATATGATCTGGTGAAAAGCATGTAAGAAGTATAGCAATATAGGAGATTGTTTTTGGTTGATTGATAAGGACTTAGATTTTAATCATGGGTTAAGGAGTTGTACAATAGATGGAGATATATTATACTTAGTGAAGGATGCTTTGGAAAATGAGAATGAGATAAACGTTTACTTTCATCATGAAGTAGATCCAATTCCAAAAGAAGTCCCACAGATGTTGTACTTGAAATGTCATCCAATTCCAAAAGTTGTTGAGAATGAGGATGATTTAGATGATGTACCTGTTGATGGCCATGAGGAAGGTAAATTTTAATTGATCTCTACTTGGTCCAACATGGTTAGCATAATTTTGAATAATTTTGGAATTTAATGTTTATAATTGATTGCCTTCCAAAAAAAAAATGTTTATAATTGATTAATATAATTTATTTGTACTTGATCACCATTGATGCAGATGTTGGTGGTGGAGAGAAAGGTATTAATGTGGACGTTGGTGGTGGTGAGGAGAAAGATGTTGGTGGTGGTGAGGAGGAAAATGTTGGTAATCCTAACGATGAAGATGACAATGATAAGGATGAGTGGTTTACAAATTTCTCTTTATGAGGCAGGAAGTTGAAGTTGAATTTGAAACAGATGTTATCATTCTGAGGAGCTCAAAAACCCCATTAGCAGTGATGATGAAGATGAGGATGTTGACAAAGTTTATTCTCAATATAATGAAAGTAGTCAAGTTGGTGGAGAAAAGTTGGAATTAGGGATGGAGTTTGGTACTCTGACTGAATTTAAATCTTCCTTGAGAGAGTATAGCATATTCATGGACAGGGAGTTCAAGTGGAAGAAGAATGATAAATAGAGGGCTAGAGGCAAAATGTAAGAAGGCATGTTGTGATTGGGAGATCTACTGTGCAAAGAATGAACTCAGAAACTGTTTTGAAATCAAGTCATTTAAGCATTAGCATAATTGTTGTAGAGAAATGAAGAACAAACAAGCAAATAGAGAGTGGGTGGTCAGCAAACTTAAGGCCAAACTCAGAATCCAGGTAACCCTTAAATGTGTTACCCTTAAATGTGTTGAAGCTTTGGATTATTTCAAGCAAGAGTTTGGAGTTCACATAAAAGTTACAAAGATGTGGAGAGCCATGAAAGAAGCAAAGCACCTAGTAGAAGGGAGTGAGAGGAAACAATATGCCAAAGTATTTGATTATGCACATGAGTTGTTGAGGAGAAATCTTGGGTCAACATTTAAGATCAAGACAGTGCCAAGTCCAAAAGGTCCACCACAATTTTAGAGACTATATATTTGTCTTGTTGGTTGTAAAAAGGGGTTTGTTGCTGAATGTAGACCATTCATAGGTCTAGATGGATGTTTCCTAAAGAGTGCATTTGGAGGAAACTTGCTCTCTGTTGTTGGGATTGATGCCAATAACCACATCTTTGTTATTGCTTATGTTGTGGTGGACGTGGAGAACAAAGACAATTGGAAATAGTTTTTAACTTTGTTGCATGAAGATCTTGGGATTACATACAGAATGGGTGGAATTTCATGTCAGACATGCAAAAGGTATGACATGGTGTGATTTGCAATTATTATCATAAGTTAGGGATTTAATTGCAATTAATGACATAAGTTAGGGACTACTTTGAAATAATTACTAAACTGCTGCATTTTTTCAGGGACTTATCCCAGCTTTACAGGAAGTAATGCATGGTGCACCTCATAGATTTGGTGCCTTGCATCTTTGGAAAAATTTTGCAAAGCAATGGAAAAGCAAGGAACTTAAAGGAATTGTGTGGCAATGTGCAAAGTCAACTAGTCAACTACTGTTGCTAAGTTTGAAGACCATATGGCGCATTTGAAGACAATCAACTGGCAAGCTTGGTCACAAGAAAGTATTTTTATCTCAGCCCAATTTCTTGCAGCACTCTATTTTTATATATTACAAGTGTTATTCATGTTTGGCATTTGCATGTAGTTCCCTGCACCTATTGTTGATGTTCCACCAGTAGCAAGGAATAAGCTAAACATAACAAGACCCAAACAAAAGAACATTTCAGACACATCAACAGTAGACGCACCTGTTGTGGATGGCCCACCAACAACACCATTACTTTTCATGCCAATACCGACCTTCACTGAAAGGAAGGTGATAAAGATCTAGTATAAAAATGAAGAAAAGTGAAGACCCATTTTTTGTTATATTTTGTTATTAGGATGTGTAGTTGGATATGACTAATTTTTATTTTGTTACTAGGATTTTGTAGTTGGATATGTTGTGTACTTATCTATTAGGATTTAGTAGTTGGATATTCTAAAAGCTTGAACGATGTAAACATTATGATACTTATCTATGAAAGCTTGACTTATCTATTTTGGTTTATGGTGTGAAAGCTTTATATGGTGTGAAACCTTGCCCTGCTAAACAATTACTTGTAAGTAGCATGCTTTGGTCTGTGAAATGAAATTATGGCTGAGCCATGTTGGTTCTGTGGTTTAGGAAGTGTCAAATGATATTTGCTAGCAGTTCTTTGGACTAGGACCACTGTCAAATGATATTTAGTGCTTTTTCCCCCCTGATTAGTTTTTCAATTTCTCATACATTTGCTACTTCACTAACTTCAACAAGCTATATAGCTGGAATTATGTGCTTTATTACTTGAACACTTCTAATAAATGGGGTTAATGGACAGCCTATTTACTAGGGAACAACAATAAGAAAAATGTTGATGAAGCCAAATCAACTCAAATTTCTATTGGTTGTTAATAAAAAATGCCAACAAGCATTATAAGCAGAAAATATGGCAATTACTCTATTGTACTGCATCTAAAAGCAATAGACACATTAATGAATGTGTTTAGATAATGATAAATAAATAAAAATAAAATTATATTTAATTGAACTGGGTTTAGGTGAATTGATTAAACTACATTTTTTCCCCTTTAATTAGCAAACATCAACGCAATCAACACCAGAGAAGTATAACCAATTATATGATATTTGATCAAGTTGAGCATCATTCTATTGTTCTGCAAAGTAATTCACAGTAAAAGTAGATAGACCTAAATCAAATTTCAAGTGAAAAACTTGAGGAACTGCAAAGTAACTGATAGTAGTAACAAATTTTTTCCTACTACAAATTCTTCAGCAAAACAAAAATTACAATATTAGAAGATGTTACTACAAATTTTTCCTAAAATACATTCTCCTTAAAACTAACATTATAATTAAAAATGAAAAACCTAACAACACAATGTTTGTTAAATTTCTCATTTTCTTCTGCAAAGCTTCAATTTGTAGCCTCAAATCAGCCACTACCATTGTTTCTCTTGTCACAGAAGAAGGAATAGAAACTTGGTTTTCTTCTTCAACCCATTGAAAAAATTGACAATTATCTAGGTCTGTTTGGGGCAATGCACAAGTATAGAATAACCTTCCTGGGTTCCTCCTTATTCTTGCAGTTTGAATAGCTGCACATCTTCCATGGTGGCATTGGCGAATGATTCTACCATAAAATGTAAAAGAACTCTCACTTGCAAACATGGAGAAATCAAGTGAAGAAGAAGAACCAAGGGTAGAACCTTTACAGACGAGAAAAGCTTTACAAACCCTAATTTGAGGAACACACTTAAGAACAAGGAGGGAATTCAGAGGACAGAAGCTTGATAAACCCTAATTTGAGGAAGAAGAAGCAAGTGACCAGAAGAAGCTTTATAAACACAGACTTCAGTGCCACGTTGGATAGTCTATGTGGCACTATAATTGCCAACAATGCACCTCACTGACGGTGTTACCTTCGAATTTAACGGCAAAGACTATTTTACAACACTTATGCAAAGATAGGGACTATTTTTTACATTTCAATAGGATAGGGACTAATATGCAAAATGACTACAAAGACAGGGACCAAAATGCCTATTCACTCGATTTTTGAATAATGAGTTTTGACATTTAGAGACACTTAATAGTCACTTTTGTCCCTGCATGTCTTTGAATGTGTAATTTGCTTACAAATGCGTCCCTGGATATAAAAAGTGCGATAAATATATTCGGTCATTAACTGTCCGTCACGGTTAATAAAATAGCCTACGTGAAACAGAAGAATGATGAATTTGTCACTGAAATGATTGTTAATGTGGTTATCTCTAATTGCCAACATAGAGACATATTTGTCATATAATATTTTCTTAACTTTTATATGAAAATAGGAATAGGATAAATAACTACTTTTATCCCTGATTGTGTAATTCGTTGAAAAGTGTGTCCCGAAAAGATGAAAATACAGAATTTAATCACCGAAAGTGTAAAAAGTGCGACAAATATATCTGGTCGTTAACTTCTGTTCTTCACCATTAATAAAATAACCAAGATTCAAAAAAGTAAAATATGAAATATATTTATCTTTTATTTATAGCAGATTGTGACTGATTATTATAATTTAGAAAAATTTATAATGATTGATACACTGTTACAATGTTTATTTTGGTAAACTGGTAAAATATTTATTTTGGACAATTCTATTATGACAAACAAATTACAGTTGATAATCAATATTATCGTTATTATTATATTTGTTTTAAATTATGTTTGCCAATATATTTTTTAAGTGATTATTGTAATGTTATGTTTGTAATGATAAAAAATGATGAAAATTTATCCTAAAATTATATTTTATCCTTAAATGAAATGAAATTTCAAGTTTAACAAATTAGTCAAATAAAAACATACTGACATTTAGATCCAATAACAAGTTACTAACATTTTCGTCCAATAATGGTAACTTATTGATATTTTGGTTCAATGAAACGTACTGACATTTAGGTAAAAAAAATTATTGACATTTACGTCTAAAAATGATATCTTACTGATATTTTTGTTCAATTTAGTCAACATGATCACGTTGCCAATCATTTCAGTGACAAATTCATTCCTATGTGTCACATAGGCTATTTTATTAATAGTGACATACGAAAGTTAACGGTCACATATATTTGTCACATTTTTTATATTTTCAGGGACTAAATTTTGTATTTTCATCTTTCAGAGAGACATATTTGTCAGCGAATTGCACATTCAGGGAAAAAATTGACTATTTACCCTTTTTTAAATTTATTTATGTACATGTATATAATGGCGGTTTTTAGATGCCATAAACTATATTTTAAGATTAAATTAAAAAACATGGTTTTAGTGGTAAAAAACTACCACAAATTATAATAAGTATCTATTTTTATATAATTAAAATTTAACTATTTTTTAATATATAGATTATAAATTGAATTGTAATTTTGTTCTTCAAATTTGTAAGATCTATGATTTTGCTTCTTTTGGTTTTTAATTATAAATTCTATCACCTTAATTTTATAAATTGGTGGTTTTGATTCATATGTTAGATTATTAACTATAATAATTGCAATTAGTAGAATTATTAAGTTAATATAAATTAATTAAAAATCATGAATTATTAAAAAAAACTTGAATCAAAGATTATTGACCCTAATTTTCCTGAACCTCTCTTCCCCAATCAGATCGACCAAAAATCATAAGCAAAATATGATGTAGTTCCATGTGAAACTTGTAGGCATTGGATCTTCTTCATCAATGGAATCCTTTGATTTTTGAAGATCAATGGCAGTGGAATGGAGAAGGAAGAAAGATGATTGGAGACGCCACTTCAAGAAGAAGATGAGTCAAGAACAAGCTCACCACCATAGGAAGCTATGGATAAGAGCTTGAAGGTAGGAGAAGATGAGTGGAGGGAGAAGGAGAGGAGCACAAAATTTTATGCCTCAAATGAGGTCTAAAATTTGAAGTGTAATTCTCAAATGATCAAAGTTGAAAAAATGCACGCACATGACCTCTATTTATAGCCTAAGTGTCATGCAAAATTAGAGGGAAATTTGAATTTCTATTCAAATTTCACTTGAATTTGAAATTGAATTTGTGGAGCCAAATTTTCACTAATTATGATTAGTGAATTTTAGCTATGGTTTAACCCACTAATTCAAGATCAAGTCCAAGATTCTCCACTAAGTGTGCTTAGGTATCATGAGACATGTAAAGTATGAAGGACATGTACAAAGTGTGACTATATGATGTGGCAATGGGTGTAGCAAGCAAATGCTTACCCCCCCTCTAAAATTTAATTGGATTGGGATTCTCCCAATTCAATTAAATTTATTTTCCAACACACACATCAAATATTCACTTAATGCATGTGAAATTACAAAACTACCCCTAATACAAAAACTAGTCTAGGTGTCCTAAAATACAAGGGCTAAAAAATCCTACATTTCTAGGATACCCTACCAACATTATGGAGCCCTAAATACAAGGCCCAAAAATAATGAAACATTAATCTAATATGTACAAAGATAAGTTGGCTCATACTTAGCCCATGGAGCTTGAAATCTACCCTAAGCCTCATGAGAACCCTAGGGTCTTCTCTTGCATCTTTGGCCTAATCTTCTTGGAGTCTTCAATCCAATGCACTTGGGGGTAGGATTGTATCAAAATACAATAAGAAAAATACAATTGGAAACTCAATTTTAACACAACATTCAATACTAGATTCTTACCAAAAACTTATGAAACAAAATGTTGGAAAAAAGGAAACGAAACAAATGGTTTGAAGCTATGGATGGTTCCTAGACAGTGCGAAATTATGGATGATTTGGTTCAAGAAGAGAGGTTAAGGGAAAGAGGTTAGGGTTAATAATCTTTTATTAAAGTTTTTTTAATAATTAATGGTTTTAAATTAATATATAATTAACTTAATAATTCTAATAATTATAATTATTAGTTAATAATCTAACCGGTGAACCAAAATCGTCAATTTGTAAACCTAGAAGACCAAATGTTACAATTAAAAAGTAGGAGGACCAAAATCATGGATTTGATAGACTAGTGTGACCAAAATTATAATTTAGCTTAAATTATATTATAATCAAAACTTATAATAAATATATTTAAATATAGAAATTATATTTTAGATTTGTAATGAATATTTAAATTTAGGTATAGGATTGTTTTTAACTACTGACAATTAAAAAAATATTGAAAATTTAGTTAAGAGATATTTTTTTTTCAAAAAAAAAATACAAGTCATTAAAAAGGTCACAAGTATAAGGAAAGTAGTTTGAATTGATTAGGAGAGAAAATTTTGGGCTATGTGCAAGAATCATTCATGAAATATATCTCTAATGAATATAAAAAATATTAATAATGACTAATTAAACACAAGAAAGTGAAACTCTCACTTTAATATAGTTTTTCCGTTTTTATTATTCCTCTTCTTCTCTTAATGCTTATTTTAGATTCATCAATTATAATTCGATCTTAGGAATTGAAAGCTTAGTCGATAGACATCCTTTTGATTCCATAATCAAAGAGAATACCTAATTGGGATTGATTCTAGACATAGGTCAATACTACTTAGGCTCATTTTGATTCTTAAACATTAAGGCTAATTATTTGGATTGGTTTGCCAAGACATTGGAAATTAATCGAAATAACCTAGACTCTTTCATCTAAGAAATTAGGGTTAGAAATACAATTGTGAATCAAAGATAAACACATGATTAACTATCTTATTTGGGAATTATTGCATTGAAAAAGGGGAAACCGAGTCCAACTCTAGTTGTCCAAACCATCAATTTCACAACACTATTGCAATCGCTTGTGCTCAACTTTACCTTTTACTTGTGTTTATTCCTACTCCTTTTATTTTACGCATTCAACACAACCATTTGATAAATATATTTTTATAAACTTAAGTTTTTAATTTTGAATTGTCCGAGTATACACTAGTCTTTTGGGGGATGACTTGGATGCAAGTCCAGTCGCTACTTCGAAATTTGGTTACACTTGACCACACGGAAAATCCCTAACAATAACTAGGGTACATATTAACTCCTTGGCAAGTGCACCAATTTTCCCAAGTAGTTCTTTTAAATGATAAGACCGAGTGTTGAGTCCACATAGACTTTGACTGTACTTAGAGTTTGTGTATATATCTAATTTTTAAGCAATTAATGAATTGATTTGAATATTTGCAACATATGACATTAAACGTAAATCTGGCATAAAATTAAACTATAAAGCTAACATGTGCAAGGGCGAGAAAAACAAACACTCAGAGCAGTGAAGTGATGGTCGATGTAGAATTACAGGCATGCTTGGGGCTCAGCCTACCAAAACTACTCTTGATGCAATATTAATTATTTTTCTCTATTCAATATTATTTCAATTATCACTTACATCTACTTCTATACTCTAGCCATGATTCCTCACATGAAAGAGCCTAATCTACCTAATTTCTCCTCTAATCCCTTAAGAGATAAAATAGACAAATTGCATTATAAATAGAGATGTATAAAATGGGCTAAATAACATCATTCTTTCCCTAGAGATGAATTATTTAGATGTTCTTTTCCAGTTCTTAAGAGATAAACATTTCCCAATTTCTAAACCCTATAATATCATATAAGCATGGGTGATCAACCCACAAACATGATAATAAGCACATAAAAGAGATAATAACATTGAAATAACATTAAATAGATAGCAAGAATCATTACATCAGGAGTGTTTGGTTGCTAAGATCCCAACAATGGGTGGTTTAGCCTCTCATTTTCATGAAAGGCTTATAAATACAAAAAGGGATGAAGGTAGTGGAAGAGATAGGAGGAAAATGGGGAGGAAGGGAAAGGAAAGCTCCAAATGGTGGGTCTCCCTCCAATGGATGTGTCCTAGCTTCTTGTACTCTATGGAATGCTGAAAGCCCTTTGTTCCCTTTCTTATTTTCCTTAAAACGCAACACAATCATGTTTTTTGACATTGGTTGTGCGCTGAGCAAGACTGCGTGCTGAGTGTGGCATAAAAAGTTTAGCTGGATAAGGGGTCACACTCTAAGCATGCACGATGTGCTAAGTGCGCATGCATGTGACATTTGGCTTCCCGTGTGGCTTCTTGCGTTGAGTGAGGATAACACGCTGAGTGAGACTCTTTAGTTTTGCAACTCTCTTCCATGCCTTCTGTTGTGTCTCTACAAAAAATATACCACCAAAAGTACTATAAATTTACCAGTTTGAGCACCTACTGGATAAAAACTTAGAAGATGCTAAATCCTAATGTTTAACACAAAAAGAAGCAATAAAAGAGGGAAAATCAGATCATTTTTGTGTGATTTAATTACACAATTTACGTATATAAAGCAATTATCAGTATACATTGGAAGATACATAACTATAAGCATCTTCTTCCAAGAAAATAGCTACATACTCCAAGCTTCTCCCTTGAGCACTTCTACTTGTTTAACTTGTAAAAACATGAAACTAAATGGATGAGACATTATGTCCCAGTGAGTGCTCTTAAGATTCTTTATTCTAGAGATCCTTTTCTTAGATCTCATGGTTTCTCCTTTCTTTCCCTAATACTCATGTAACATCCCATTTTTCCTACATAAATTAAAAAGTTTTTTTTAGTTAAAAAAATAGATTTTTCAAAAATGATGAGGTTTTTTCATAATAAAATAAATAATGAGAAATAATGTTATTAATTAAATAATGATTTGAAGGAAAAAAAAAGATAAATATTTGATTTATTCATTTGATAGGAAATAAAATAGAGTATTTGTTTATAAAATAATAAACAAAGAAAAATAGAGTAAATAATAGGTTGTGAGTACCCTAGCTATAAATAAAGGCATCTAAGGTCAGTTTTCATACTGACGATACTCTCTACATCGCCTCTTCCTCTCAATTTTGTTTTCCCTTCTCCTCCTCCCAAAACTCTCTCTTTTCCCGCATACTACCAAACCTGTCTTAGAAAAAGGACGATCTCAGACTCATTCACTGTTGGATCGTCGTGAAATTTGAGCATCAGGTTTGGAATTCATTTCCAAACATTCTCACCGTCGGAAATTATGGAAACATGTCGGAGCTGAGAGAAATACCCTTTGTATCGTAGCTTTTTCTTTTCCCGTAAAAACCCAAAACTGTCTCAGTTAAACTACGATCCCAGATTCGTTAATCGTTGGATTGTTGTGCAATTTTGATATGTGGTTTGAGATTCATTTCCTTACATCCTCACAGTTGGGATTTGAAAAATAGTGTCTGTAGAGGTAGAAATACTCATCACACGCAGACAGTGGAATTGAGGCTTCAATCCCTTCTCTTCTCTCTAACGCTTGGAAACACAGAAAAAGCTTGAGTAATCTCAGGAAACTACTAGAGATGCGGCTATCGCTGTCACAATACACATGTGAGCCTGCTTAGAGGTAAGGGATGAGTTTATCGCAATTGGGGTTAGAATGAACATGTGTAGGGATCCTTAGAGGATTAAATTGGGCTTATTTTGGGATGTTTATTGAATTTATCCTTTATGATTATAAACACAATATTGATGTCCTGATGTGGATTGATTGATAAAATTGAGTTCTCTTGTTGTTTTCGTTTTTCATACGTATGATTTTGATATAATTGTATGAAATTATTTGAGGGGTTTTACTTCCCATATTGTGATAAACCTTTTGTATAAATTATTATATTTAGATTATGAAATTGTGATTCAAATTGTGGGTATGTGATAAATTGAACCTATGATTAAAGGTGAAGTACATGTGTATTAAGATGTGTGTATTGAGTTGTGAGCTATGAACTGTGCAATCAAACAATTGTAATACCCTTTAAGGGCAACGAGTATTGTGATGGGATCCACTGTGGGAACCCAATGAGTTTAATCACACGTGCGACAAGTTAAAATGATTTGAAAACAATTGAGTAATTGTGTGTATTGCATAGTTCATAGGTAAAGTGTATATGATTCATGAGGTGTGATAACATGCTACTTTAGGATTATACCATTGTGATTGAGATCGAATATATGTGATAAATTGAGTATGTATTGACTTGTAATATATATGTGCATTGAGATGTTGTGTGCATTGAATTGTAAGCTATAAATTGTACAATCACATGACTATAAGACCCTTTAAGGGCGACGAGTTAATGCTAAGACCCTTTAAGGAAGATGAGTTAATGCTAAGACCCTTTAAGGGCGACGAGTTAATTCACGATGAGTATTGTGATGGGAACCACTGTGAGGACCTGACGAGTTTAATCACAAGCGTGACGAGATAAAAAACTATTTTGAGAACAATTAAGAAGTCGTGTGTTTTGTACAGTTCATGGATAGAGTTTGTGTGCTAAAATGTTTTCTGGGTTGGACCTGAATCAGGAGGGAGAGGCCCTGACAGACTCTTCGGAATGTAGGCCTTGGGGGGTAAATACACCCAGTTGGAGTGTTCCTTTAAGCCTGTGCCGATCCCACATGGTTGGAGCATTCTCGCAAAATAGCGTGACCCCGACTGGTCTCCCTATAATTATACCTAGTGAGAATGACCTGACTTACTAGTGTGTGCTTTATCTTGTCATGTACTCCTAGGCGCCCGACGAGGTTTTTCACTGATATGGTACAACATTGCATATAAGATTGAGTCTTAGTGTATATGTTGCATAACACTTGTGTATTGATCGGTATTGATTGACTTGGTGATATTGTATTTTGATCCTTGAGTACGTGAATGTTGTGAAAATGAATGAGATGTGTTGTGTTGTGATGTGATGTTGGGTGACAAAGTGGTGAAATGATGTGAGCTATGTTTAAGTAAGTTTAATTTGGTTTATATGATATTTATACCTACAGGTTGTCTTATTTCTCTCCATTAGTTAGGAATGTGATAACTCACTCCTCGTGTGTTGTTTGTGTTTGGATCCTGTGATGATCTCGAACTTTGTGTTCGTGAGAGCAGATGACTAGGTGAATTTCTTTAAGGAACCTTGTGCTGAAAAATGTCGGGACACAATGCTCTAATAGGATGTGACATTGGGGCATGAGTTTTGTTTAATTACATGATGTTTTGAGCAAAAAATGTTTCTGACAAGTTTATCAGGTAATAATGAAGTGAATGTGAGCCTTTTACCCTTTTGAAAGGATTTTATTTAAATGTGTTTTAAGAACTTTAAATTAATTATGATTTCTTATTTCTTTTATTATTAGTACATATATGTGTGGGGTAGAGGGAGTCACAACTCACACTTACAACTATTGACCTATCACATCAACATTACTATATACTACAACCATACCTTAACCTTTATGGCACCTAGAGTTGGCATCCTTTGCCAAATCTAAGACCACTAGCGAACTAAGGCACCTAAACATTATTCCTTTACTCTTGACTACTCACTAGGGTCCTAGTTTACTGTAACATTGGATAGGAACATGCGTAATCTTTGCTTCCTCTGACTTGTCCAACTTGGGCTTACATCACATGTCTCTGTGAGGCATAACATTTTGATACTTGTCTAAGTAGCTTCCACAAACTGTCTATGGGTATAACCCTTCCTCTACCTCTCAGGGTAACATCAAACTACAGACGTCCATATCTATGGATAGATTTAGCTTACACCACTCACTTATCAATTAGGCTCATGACTCTTCATAGGCCACAACATACAAAGCATACATATATCCTGTACAACATATCCTAGTTTGTTTCTACAACTGTGTGGTTTGTATTAATTTTGTCTTTAGTTATATCTTCCATCACCCATTCCATTAATCGGATAAACTCTAGTAGACAAATTGTCAACTTTGTCATGAGGAAGAGTCCCTTATCTTGTCCTTCACTATGAAAGACCCATCCTTCCTTGTGAAGAAGGTTAGTTTCCCCCAAAGGTGTTAGGGTGTCACCTCTCGTTACTCACCTCTAGGGGGCCCTCCTAGCCCTCTATTGTGATAACCTTTAATGAGTTTCCCGACTCATTCCTTTCTCTTTGTAAGCATAACTTTTCTCTTTTGAAAATAACTTGTTTCATAAAAATCATTTCTTAAAACATTTTGAAATCCATCTCACCTTGGTAATACAAGGGATCCTTAGTCCTTTGTAAACCATGTTATGTTGAGCGTGCGACTCTCTGATGTGACTGATACTATGGAAGGATTTCTACCCTCACTACAAGAAAAACATTGATTTTTGACAGACAAAATTCATCGTTAAGGTTAAAATTCCATTGATAAATATGGATTTTTGATGGATGTCTATCGAAAAAAGTCGACGTTGAAAAAAACTTGTGTCGGAATTCCGTTGATAATTTCCAACGAACTACCTGTCGAACTTATCCCATCGAAAGTGACCGATGGAAAGTATCTATCGAAAATATGTGTCGGTGATGGTGCCTTTCGTTTTTGACTGAAATGATGTAATGGTGTAACTATATTTTCCAACGGAATATCCATTGATACTTTTACCAATGGATTGTCCATCGGAATAAAACAATGAATGCCTTGATTATTTTACACATTATCAACGAATTATTCATCGGTAATTTGGTTGCTGATATTTTTTTATATATTAAAAATATTATTTTTTATTATATATTAAAAGGTACTACAAATTAATATTCTACAATGAAAACATATACAAATCAATAACAAATTTAAAAGAGCATAATTTTTATAAGAATTCAACTAAAAAGTTACTGTTATACAAATTAATCCTATATACCTCTCTTTAACAAGTCATTCTTAAATAAAAACATACCACAATTTAAAACAACATTCATAAAAAGGATAAGTAATATTAAGTCTTTTTATACAATCTACTTACTAATTATCATAACCTGGAGAGTGTGGTTGTTGTTGGTTTTCTTGTTGTTGCTCCTGTTGATCATTTTGCTGCTCTTGATGGCTATTTTGTTGCTAGTTTTGTTCAAAGATATTTTGTGCATCAGGTGGTAAAAATTGCATGACAATTGATTGAAACTGTGAAATTGTTGTTGAAATTGATGACTCAACCGCTCATTTTCCTCCCTTGTTCGACAAATCTCCTCCTCATTTTGTGAAAGTCATTGTCTCAAGTTGATAATCTCTTATGAATCAGGTGAACAACTACTTGATGCTTTCCTTTTTTGCATGAGGCTACTATCACGAGCAAGATCTCCAACCCCATAGAGTTCTCCCTTTGTCTTTCCACCAACAACTTCGACCTAACAACTAGACCTAATACTCTCCTCCAAAGTAGGGTCAACAGGGCTAGTCTTTGAATCGTAACAGATGATGCAGCCTTAGACCTAGCTTGAGAATATATTCTTTGAAATTCTTCCCATTATTCAAGCAAAGACAACTTTCAATAACATAGTAATGTGAATAAAACGAGGAGAAAAAATAGCTAAAAAACTTACATGTGTTCTCCTAGATCTTTCATCAACAAATTCAACAATATCCTTTCTTATATGGTCTATTGAAAGACCTCATCATTATGTACAAAACAACCAAATTTCGTTGCTTGCAAAAAAAAGAAGCATTTATGGTAAATAGATAAACATGTAATCTTAAAATTATTAAGTTATAAAGAAATATCAAATGTCTGCTAACGGAGCCACCTGTATGAAGGGTCCCACCCTTTTTAGAAGCTCGATTTATTGCGACTTGTGCAAACTTTTAATGGTAATATTTTGTATTCCAATGTGCTAACAAATAGTTCCACATGCCATCTCCAAGCCATCTTGGCTTCTTACAAGTCTTTCGAGCAATGCCGAACATATTAGGCAATCTATGAGAGGCTTTAGTGTGAAAATTTCTCTTAATCCTATTCTCATGCTCAGGTTTCCACATCACCAACCTCTATATGAAGAGAAAAAAATGTTGGTATAGGAAACACTGAGTATATTTCTAGTCAAAGATGAGATGGAACAATTGACATTTCTCAAGATGCTATTGTTATTTATATTATGCTCACTACCAATTCGCGGTCTAAAAAAATATGAACCAAAATAGAATAAACAACTTTGCAATGTAAGTCTTTTATCAAACAAAGCCATACACATTTAGAAACTTACTTATCCCATTATGGGACCAAAAGATCCTTTGTGGTTTCAAAATAAACCACACAATGTTCAACTCTTTATACCATCCATTAAAATTTATATAACTTATTATACCATATTTACCATCAATACCTTGCCACGCAGTAAAATATTTTATCAAGATTTCCTCCTATCAATTGAAAAAATGTCTTTGGAACATTTTTCACTTGTCAGACACACCTCATCAAGGAACATGCCACTAGACTTAACATTTGGTTTCACTGAACTCCCACTCAACATATCCAATTTTTATTATCTCAAGCCTTACAATTTACCCATAAGAAAATGCTATAATTTTAAATATGGTATATAAACAAATTATGGATATACCCCACAAACAAGTCATTGTCCCCAGATAGCAAAACCAAACTTCATTCAAAAATTTGCATTCAAATATCTATACCTTTTAGGGATATGATTATTCACTACCCCCAAACAAGCCTTACTATTGGTTCTATATATTTTATTATATTTAAATCGTCTATTGCTTGCTAATATAACATGTGGTTTGTGTTATTGACAAATCACTAATCCTAGCCATCGTCATCACACCACTGACCAAATAAATAATATAGGTAACAATAACCATGATTAAAACCATAAACGCAACACTAGCAAGCACATCACCACCAATAGTGATAACTTCAACGAAACCAATAATTCTTTTGAGATTAGTAATTGCATACATTGGACACTTTCACAACAAAGAAAAAAAATAGTATAGTAATTGCATGCATTGGACACTACACAACATAAAGCTTTTAGAAATACTAGAAATATAATATGCATGGGATAAAAATTAATTAGGTCACTATTATCATTAACCTACCTTAAAGCATTGGAAGAAGGCATCCTTTCATGGTCTTTCATCACTACCCATGTAGGCCATGGATGAAGAAACTTTTGCCTGATGGTTGTTGAGATAGCTTGTGACACAATCCTTTTTGGTTCAAACCTAAATGCAAAATAAGGTTACACACAATTAAAAGACATATTTATCAAGGTTACACAAAATAAGGGATGGTTTAAATTCACATATATATAAAGATTAAATAATTTATATAATTTATTTTAGAGTATAGTTAACATTAGAAATTAAAAAATAAATTCTTATACATATTTATCTATCTTAATTTTTATATATTATATTAATACATATTTACATTTTCATTTTGAATATATCTTAAAAACCTTTTTTAAACAATAATAAGTATAACAATTTAATATATATATATATATATATATATATATATATATATATATAGATTATTTAACAACATGGACCATTGACATCTACTTATATTTCAACTATTTAATGAGCCATTTTTATTATCTCATGTGTTTAATAACATTTAATGGGTCTTATTTCTTTTTCCGACGGATTTTGTTTATTATCGACGAATTTTATTACCAACAAAACATCCGTCAGAACACTTCGTCAGTAATGCTAACTTTTTCAAAAGACATTTATCCGTCGAAAAAGTTCCGTAAAAAATAAATAATTTAAAAATTTGTTGGAAATTTCCATAGGAAATAGTTCAAATTTCTTACATACCATAATCCATCGGCAATTTCCGTTTGAAATCACAACATTTTCGACGAACATATATTTTCGTCGAAAATCTATGCTTTTCTTGTAGTGCCTATGTTACCAAGGGGATATCCTTCCTAAAAATTTTATTTGAAACTATATTCTTTTTTCAAAACATTTTATGAAACTTAAGGTAAATACTCCATTTATAAACTTAAGGGAAACACCCCACTTATTTGCTAAGAGGTATATATCTAACTTAAGGTTCAATAGGAGAAAAAGAGGAAGACCATAAATCAAAGGGATAAGGATATGGATAAGGGGGAAACACTCATCTTTGGGAACATACAAAGATGAGCTCCATGCATTAGGTCTTTAGATCTTTAATCCTTTTCCCTCTTCCTCTTCTTTCTCTTTTTTCTTCTTCTCCTTATTCTCTCTCGTTCCCTTTTCTTCCTTTTCTCTTTCTTCTTTCCTCTACTTAAATGTGTGTATGTGTGGGCTTAGTGGGTCTTGGCTCCCCACCTGAGTTCAATTATCTTATTTCTGTCCATTCCTAATGTAAGGTAACTATTATTAATAATGTCTAAGGGTATCATTTAACCATTAATAATAAAGACCATTCCACAAAAAAGGTTTCCATATACATTTATTTCCAAGTTTCGTAAATTTGGGATGTTATATATTTAACCAAAAACCTTAAGGTTTTTAGGGTATTTCTCACTTATATATTGCTCAATTTTCCTATTCCTATCACTATTGCAAAAGTTGGTTTTACATCGCTGGATTTACATCAATTGTCAAATAACTAATGTAGAAAAAACGCGGATGCATTTTTGTAAATAAATGAAGTGGCAAAGGTAAGTGCGATAGCAAGAGTCAATGTAGGATGGAGCGCATCATTCAAATCAAAGGTATGGTGGTGTTGAGCTTTTCCATTTCACCAAATAGATTACTCTCAGATGGTGGATTTTTGTTGTTGGACAATCAATACCATATGACATTAGATAAAGGCTATGTCATTGATCCAAATGCAACCTATATAAACAAATCTTGATGTCAAGGGTGTGTTTAACACACCGGATAAAGCCTTTATTAATTAGGTGGTGGATTGGAAAATAAACATATCTTGATATGGTGTGTTTGTTTTCGAAAAAAAGTTAAATGTGGGGGGGGGGGGGAGGGAGGGAAGAGGAGAGTATGCTATTGTGTTTTGTTGGCATGGTAGTTTGAAAAAAAAAGAATAAATAATGTAATAATATAAAACGAGACTGTATATAACAATTTCCTTTCTATTAATCAAAAGCCCAACCAAATGTATAAATTTAAAGCCCGTACCAAAACAACCCAATATCACTACAAAAATGCAATGTATGAGTTAAAAATAACACTAATCAAAATTTTATGAGAAATGTTATGAACACAATCTCTAACACACACTCTTTCATTGATTGAAATTTATTGAAAATCATAAAAATTAGTGGGTCTCTCATCTTATTTAATGACTACATCTCTCTTAATTTTGTAGTTTTTAATAAACTTTGGCTAATAAGAGAGAGTATGTGTTAGATGGAGTGTGCTAGAGAATGTATTCCTAGCACTACTCAAATTTTATTGTAGTTCCATGAAGTCTAAATCTATAATTGTTGGGCTTGTTGTCCACAGGGGCTTGAATGTCAGTGCAATTTCCTTTGATGCCACGACGCTATGTTGATGGTGTGCTCATCGCATTGAAGTCCCCTCTCGTTGATGTGGGTTCAAGGCCTCAAGCTCCATGGTGTAATCTTAATACCTTTTTTTTCAAAGAAATATTTGACATACTATTCCCATTATTAATTTATTTAATTATTTTAAACCATCATCCTTTTATCTTTATCTTGATTTTCCTAAACCCTTATCCTTTTCAATTTTATAATAGTCTTATATCACAATTTAAATGATTTATTATAAATTTTAATTATAATATAATTTATAATTTTAAAATACTTATTTTATTATGAATTATAATTGTATACAAATAAATATTTGTCTTGTAAAAATAACTAAAATACTAATATAAGTCCATTTGTTACAAATTTTTTCTTAAAGGAATATTTTTTTATATAAAAAAATCACTTTACAAGTATAATTACAAATACTTATTTATCATACATTTGTTTTAACTTTTCAGGATTATTAGACATTGAAAAGAAATAAAATATGATTAAACTCAGAAACCTTTTAAATAACTTCTCATAAAGTTTATTATTTTTTTTAAAACATGGATTAGCTTACTTTTAATATGAACAAATATTTGACCCTATATTTCATATATCATGTTTTATACCATTTTTTTATCAACAATAATATATATAAAATAGGTACAAGAAGCGCCTAAAGTCAAAAAGAGCAAATAAACATAGGCCCTCGATGTATATAAGTTACATACCATTTATGCTAATTTAGCATAAAAGGTAACAACCCAAGACAACATAAGTAAGCCCATCAACCCCACCCAATATACATTGGCCCACAACAAAACCAAAAATCCTACTTTGAGGGGTAGTTATAAAAGACCTCATTCACACTCCATCAAATACAAAACACATGTAACACCGACTAGGTCCCATTTCTACTTTGCACCACAAACTCCATCAAAATTTTGTCTATCCAGTTCCCCATTTATGACCTTCGGGTTCTTTAGTCACTGAATTCATAGAAGCAAGTTCTTGTATTTGAGGTCCACTGAGCAAATGAAAACTTGAAATTTCTCACATATGCTTAAAGCCATGACATGAATAAAATTTTATTTAGAAAATCTTTGTTATGTGCTTAGAATTGATTTTGGCTTCGAGGGCAAGTGCCTCATAACAGAATAAAGAAGAAGAAGCTTTGAAGGTAATTTCTCATTAATACTGCCTTATTACAACATTCATATATTTATATTGATATTGGAATAATAGAATTTGTAATTCTGTGGTAGCAAAATCCTAACAGAATGGAAATGTAACAAGGAAATGGCAGACAAAGCAAAGGTGGAAGCCGATAGGGGTGCCATCTTAGCAATATTCGGTTAAATGAAATCAGCGAGATAACATGGGGGAATTATCTGTTGTTTGGGTCATGTAGTGCTTGGTAAGGTACCCAACTGGTTCTTCCCTCTCCTAACATTCCCTAGGCCATCATAAACACCTTGTCCTCAAGGTGTTGGGGGCTTCAAACCATGGTTTCAAAAGTCGAATCGGGATCCCAAATTAAAATGGGTGAAGGAATGATTGAATGGAGGTTAGTGTTGCTGAAGTAGAACCATTTGGGAATGAGTGAATGGAGGTTAGTGTTGCTAAAACATAGCCATTTGGCGGCAACGATAATGGCGTAGGTGAGAAGGAATGGGTGGTCGAGTTCCTTGTCTCTTACCTTGGCAGCGAACATGACGAAAGGGGATAAGCGAAGGTCCGAGGGGAGGATCCGATTGCTGGGAAACTCCTCGCGGATCTAAGGAATGGCGGCCCAACGGCGGCTAGAGGACGCTTGGGGCACATGGTACTTGTTGTTAATGGAAAGGTGAGGAGCAGGCATGGGTGCTTGGCTTTATTGCATCGGCGCGGGGCATGGAAGTGGAATCAGCATGGGCGACAGGGTCAGCTTGGATGTGTGTGCGGGAGGTAGTTGCATAGAGGAAACAGATGGGGGTGTTGGCTGATTAAAAGGGTATCCATTTTCAGGAGAATGACATCTAGTTTGGCAGCCATGGAGGCTTGGGTGGCGACAAAGTGGGAAATGGCAGCCTCGAGTCGATCAAGGACAGGGTTCCAACGGTCAGATTCTGCCATTGGAACTCTCAATGAAAGCACCGAATTGTTATGTGCTCATAATTGAGTCTGGCTTCAAGGGTCAGTGCCTCCTAATAGAATAAATAAGAAGAATCTTTGAAGGTAATTTCTTATTGATATTGCCTTATTACAACATTCATATATTTATATTGATATTGGAATAACAAAATTTGTAATTCTGGGGTAGCAAAATCCTAATAGAATGAAAATGCAACAAGGAAATGGTAGGCAAAGCAAAGGTGGAAGTTGACAGGGGTGCCAGCTCAACAATATTCGGTTAAACGAAATTAGCGAGATAACATGGGGGAATAATTTGTTGTTTGGGTCGTGTAGTGCTTGGTAAGGTACCCAACTGGTCCTTCCCTTTCCTAACAATCTTCCTTTTGAAAGATGTCTCCTCTAAATACACATTGATTGTGAAGAGTTCAGACACACTATACAATGGTTACCCACAAAGTATGTTAGCGCTGCATGTGATCCTTCAAAACCACTACCCTTGGAATTGTGACATGTGCATATGCACCTCTAGAGGGAGCACTGTCTAGATGCCAAGCCATGTACATCATTGTTTCCAAATTGGTTCCATACATTTGCATGTGAAGAAGCTACATGATAAACTCTTCAATCTCCTCACAAAAGGACACAAACCTCTATTGGTTGTTGCAATATAGTTCCCATATTTTCAAGTTATCTAGAGTTGCCAATCTATTAATACACATTCTCTAGATCATGATTTTGACCTTAGATGGGATAGGGAAATCCCACATCTGTGTCAACACCTTACTCCTTGAACTCCTTCTCTCCAAGTTATGTACAATTTTTTATGTAAATGCTACAAAGAACATCCTTGAAGAATCACCACCCTACTTCCACGAGTCCATTTCACCTAAGGTTAGATGCACACCATTCAACATATCAAAAAGGTGTTGACATTCGTAAGTTCCCTTTCAAACCAGCCCCTATGCCACCTTAAGTCCCACTCCCATCTCTCATCAACCCATTTTCCCACATCACACACAAGCTCATCTTTCTGTACTGAGTTTTGGAATAATTTAGGAAAGGTAACTGCCAAACACTCTTGGCCACATACACCATTTGTAAAACCAAAAAAGAAGTTTTCCCCTCCTCACCTAGCTTCCATTCTACCAAGCTCTTAAACCAATTTCCTTGACATTTCCCCCCACAAACTTTTCTATGATCTCTCCACCAAATTGATTCACCATTCCGCTCACCCTCTTCGGCAAGGTTCCTCTATCAACCATATTTAGAGTTCAAGACCTTTCTCCAAAGGCAAGAATTTGAGTGAAAAAGATTCACCGTCATTTTTCCAAAAGAGCATTGTCAAAAGTAGTTATGTCTTTGACACCTAACCCACCATGACTTTTATGACAACACATTCTCTCCCAACTCACCCAACAAATTTATTTCCCCCTCTCACTCCTACCCCAACGAAACTTTCTTTGTAAACTCTCAATCTTTTTCACCACACACTTAAGCATTTTATAAAAAGACATTAAGAAGAGAGGAAGGGAGACAAGTACTGAATTTATGAGGCAAACCCTTCCAGAAATTGAAAGAGATTTATGCTTCCAATTAGCCATCTTTTTTGAAACTTTGATATGAATCCCTCCTAAGTATATTGGCATCTTGGATTTGCTCCAATAGGAATCCCAAGTATAGAAAGGCCTCATTCATCATTCTACAATTCAAAAGTTCTACATATCTTTTCATCACACTTTCCTCCATACCAAACACCCCAATTTTACTCTTGTAGAAGTTCACCTTGAGTCCAAAAGCCAATTCAAACACCTCATCAAGCACTTAATTGCCCTCACATGACTCAAAGTTGCCTCCCCAAAGAAAATAGTGTCATCCACAAATTGTAAGAGATCAACTTCCCCCAACCCCCACCCACAAGTATGCATTTGTAGATGTTCTTGCTAACCGCTTCCGTCGTGAGCACACTTAGACATTCTGCCACAATGGTATAAAGAAAAGGAGCAAGTGGGTTGCCTAGTTGGACAACCATTTACAAGGATTGAGACAAAACTAGATGACAAACGTTCTCTTGTCCATCTCTCTCACCCACTTAAAACAAAATCCCAACATTTCCAACATATATGTAAGGAAGTCCTAATTAACCAAATCAAACACTTTCTCAAAATCAACCTTGAAAAACAAGCATTTTTTCTTCCTCTTCACTTCATCCACCACTTCATTAGCCACAAGAGCACTATGAATTTAAGATTTATCACTCAAGAAAGCACTTTGTCTAGCTTTCATCAATGACCTATGACAAGACTCCAGCCAATCTCTGAGCAAGAATCTTTGCTAACATTTTATACATAGAATCCACCAAAGAAAATTGGTCTAAGCTCTCCCGAGTTGAGAGGATTGGTCACCTTGGGGATAAGGGATATAAAAGAAGAATTGGACCCTCTTGGAATAATTCCATGTAAATGGAATTCATCCAAAACATGTTTCACATCCACCTTCAATAAATCTCAAAAGTTTTTGATAAACTTGAAATTATAACCATCCGGCTAGGGACTTTTCAAGCTACCACACTCCCAAACCGATTCCTTTATCTCCTCCTCCCCAAAAGGTGTCACCAAAGCAAGATTATCTTCAAGAGATATCTTATTAAATTCAACCCCATCAAGCTTCTTTCATCATGAAACCTCTTACTAAAATATTTTTTTTCACCTCTTCCTTCACTCTAACCGGATCCTCCAACCAACTTTCATTCACTCTTTCATCATGTTCTGTCTCGTTCTTATTGTTTATCAAATGCTACGAAATGCTTAAAGAAGGGTTTGACGTATAATTTGTGGTTTATCATGTGGGTCATTTAGAATCACCGAAATAGCGTGTTTTATTTTTTTTTGGTCAGCAATAATTCATTCATTCATATGCACAAGGTGTGCTAAAACACAATATACAAATACAAACAGTATGATCCAGAAAATACAAACATGCTTTCGAAAACTCAGCCCAGCAAAACAAAAGCTAAAACAGAATTATAACAAAATTGTGTGTTTTATAATTAGGAGAAATTAATTGATCCTTCATTAAGATCCATTTGTGGTGTTGGTTATCTTCTAAACTAATGGTGTACAATGTTTTTTTTTTTTCTTTCTGAATAGGGTTTACAATGCTTGATTCAACTTTACATGAGGGGGAATAAAAAAATTGAATAACCTTGAATTGTAATAAAATTTCGTTGATAAAATTAAAAATGAATCAAAGGAGGGGGCGTCAAAACACAGCGAGGTTGGTCAAACTGTGTTAAAGGAGATTTTCATGATGTCCTACGCCTAGCTAGGGTTCATTATGATACACTCAACCGTACCCTCGTACAATTTTATTCGTGGAAAGTATTAAAATATTGATTAAACTGTATGTAATTAAGAATGCTAAGTTGGTCAAAATAATTTCTTGACAGTCAAATATCACACGCTGCATCATAATAACGATCATTTGCATGTATGTTAGTCGAATCCATTTTTTTTGTTGTTGACCTTAATGAAGTTGTAATCTTCAAAGTCGAAATAACACAAAAAAGAAAAAGAAAAAACATCTTCAAAGTCGAAATTCAGAAAGTATTTTTCATTTAACACTTTTATATTGTAATTCTATTTTAACTGAGTAAAGTAATTTATTAAAGAATTTAAATTTATGTACTCTAAAATTCATTGTTTGAATGTTTTTTTATGAAAAATTTAAATTTGTGGAATTTTAAAACAAAATTTTAAATAACTAAAATTGTGAAATTTCAATTTCCTTTTAAAAGGTGAGAAATTAAAATTTTGTTATTGATAGAAGAATCTTTTAAAACATTTGTGATTCTTCTCTCACGCCGATGATTCTCTTTTTTAAAAAACATCGTCTGAATTTGTGGAGCATCGATCGAGTGTGGGCGTAGGAAAACATACCCGCTAGTCAGGGGAGCAGTCGTCACTATCCATCATGCGGTAGAGGTGTCGTCGGCGTGGATGACCTGGGTCATGGCTTGCACCGTAGACCTGTGGTCGGGTGTGGTGGTGTACGTCGTCGTGTCCCGGTCCCCCTACGACTTACCATGCCACATCAGTATTTTTCTCTTTGGAAGCACATCAACCATATTTTTTCTCTTCTCTTTGCATTCATTTTCTTTTACCCTTACCATTTTAATTTTTTTTATCCAAACACAAAATTTTAAAAATAAAAGAATTTCAATAAAAATATTTAAAATTCTTAGAATTTAAAATTTTTCAGAATTTTAAATTCTCTTATCCAAATACATTCTTAAGGTTAATTATATAAATTACTACCGTAAAGTATCAACACTTGGAAAACGGTTCAAAATTTGAGCTAAATTAAGCATGTCAGATGTGGGATGATTTGCTAGTTATGTGATTGTCATGAGTTCGTTATGTTGGTACGAAATGGCTGGGGAGTCTAAAATGAAACATGAAACAACACACAATCAAAAGACTAGCAAATCACTATCCATGATTTGATACTCTCAACAAACAATTCTAAGCCGTTTTAACTGTGTCTGAACCAATTGGAGTAGAGTTGTTTCACTTTTGTCAATGGTCCCGAGTTTAAATTTTGGTTATATAATTACGTTGAATGTTTAAAGAAAGAATTGTTGTCCATAAGTTGATACTTGCCCATGAGTCAAAACAGCTTAGAATTGGTTCGAACACAGTTAAAACGGCTTAGATCGAATTGCTTATTGAGAGTATCAAATTACCGGTAGTGATTTGCTAGTCTTTGAATTGTGTGTTGTTTCATGTTTCAAATACAAAATCACACAGAAAACAACTTAGAAAACAAGATGAATATTTTAGGTGTTTAAAATTGATTTTGCAACGCTAATAACGTGAAGTTACCAATCTCGAAGAAGCATGTGTTTTGGAATGTATATACTACATGTGAAACAACTCATTAATTAGAGTGCTAATTGCAAACTAATAATTACCGAGCTACACTTATGCACTATTAAAACAAAAAAACTAATATCAAGGGTTTAAATCAGTTAACATTAGTTGAATAAGATACGTAAATTACTGTAAATTCTTTAATATTATATTCAATTAAAAAAACAATGACTAATTAATGAAAAGTATAATTAGGATTTTCAAATTGCGTAATATATGGTTGACTATATGTGTCATAGTATAATTAGGATTTTAGTCAATGAGTACAGTATAATAATGGCCAACTGTGTTAAAATTTTAGGAGATGAAGTAGGTTTGCGGCTGATGCAGTCTCAATCATAGCGTTATGCCATAATTAAGGTCCACAATTTCAAATCTAATAATAATATTGCAATGTTGCTAAGTGGTAGCAAATTGACCAACCTTGAGATTCTGCATCATATGCAAGGAACTGGTAGTGTAAAGAGAGACATGAAAATAGTTGGAGAAAGAGATGTGTCATGAAATGGATTTCATATTCCAATGCTGCTGTAATCTATGCACCGTATTTCTGAAGAAGGGCTTTGGTCTCTGAAAGATCATATAGTAAGATTTGTTCACAATATAGTATTGGATTTTCTGCTCATCTTTGCAGCAGCACTATAGTGTAGAAAAATATTGCTTGCCCATAAAATTTGAGTAGAAGAAACCAAGATGACAATGACGGTTCTATGAATCACTTTCATATGGTATAACACACACACACACACATATATATATATATATATATATATATATATATATATATATATATATATGACTACAGTAATCATTAAAAATGATATTAAACTTAAGTAGTTGATAGTGAAGTAACACATAGTTTTGTATCTAATAGGTATTAAGTTTGAGCCTTGGCTATTTTTTGAGACAAAATAAATATTAGTTTTTTTAAATACTTTCTAAATACAGAGATTTTTCCTATCTTAGTGAACATTATCCCTATTTGTAATTCTTTTAGTAAAAAAAATTAAACTTAGAAAAAATTATTTAACAATAAAATTGTGTTATAAAAAATAGCTTAGTATAACAATAACTTGAGTTATAAAAAATAGCTTAGTATAAATGAATATATTACCGAAGTATCATTATACATTTTTCTCAAGTTTTTAGTACAAATCACAAGTATCTTTTTATGACAGACAATATGATTCAAATCAGATAAAATTATTATGAATAATTTTTTATCTTTATTATTTATTATAATTGTAAATCGAGGACTTAAATGAGACTACTAATTAAAAAATATTTGATAGACATTTAATTTGTTATCTAACATCTAAAGAGAGAATAAAAAAATAAAAAATATAAATATAATAAGATTTATGATATCATCAAAAGAAAAAGATAAGCAAAAATAAAAATCTTAATTAGATATTTAAAATAAAAATAATTTGTGTATCATTATTTTACCAATGAACCTTAGCAACACCTAATCTACACTCTGAGTGTGGTAATAATGGGATTTTAACAGTTTTAATGATATGATATTACTTAATCAAAACTTATTACTAATATTAATTTCAACTTTTTTAGTCAACACTTTTTTTACCACATTTGCTTTTTTCTTCAAAAGGTGTAACAAAAGTATTTTTTCTTTCCTAATTTACACTTCTTTTCAACACCAAAGGAAAAAAAAATTGTAGTTCTTTTTGCTGCTGCATACAGCCCAGAGAGAAAGCCCGAGGGAGAGAGTGACGTATGATACTGCAAAATCTGCATCCCATGCACACTTACATATTATTAAATTCTCTCTCTCTCTCTCTCTTTCTCTGAATAAGTAGTAAGAAGTAGCCTTCCACCATATCACATCAAAGGCTTGCAGAGTAGTAGTACTCAGTACTCAGATTAATATTTTTATGCAATAGTAGAACCTAAGAAGCAGTTTCACTTTACTCACTTTCTGCAAACGAAACCAAACATGCAGATACATATAACATATCTCTCTCTACATAACATCTTAATATATGCACTCTCCTATAGTTAGCTACCCTTTATTTATCTCACTCTCACTGTCTCAACTCTCCAGGTTTTATTATTGCCATTTGCCACTTTTCTTCTGTGCTGTTCTTCGAGCAGTTCTTGTTGTTGGGTCATGTTTATAACTCACACACGCACTCACTCTCTGGCTGTTATCATAAAGAATACTACTACTATATAAGCTGTTGATGCTGTGTTCTTCAATAAGTTCATCTTTCAGGTAACTATTTGTGCTCTCTCTCTCTCTGTATAATTGGTCTGGTCTATTTGTCTCGGGGGGTGTTTGTCTCTCTGCATTATAACAACTTGATGAGCTTCTTTCTTTTGTTGCATGTGTAGTCACTGTTTGATATCTTATTGTTATCTATCAATTTCTTTAAAAGTCATAGGTTTTTATCAAAAAGAAAAGAGAGTTTGATTTTCATGTATTATTGTGAGTATAAATATTTACTGTCAATTAATTAAAAATCCTAATAAATATGATTTTTAATGTAATTATTGTAAAAGTCATTTTGTAACTTGTATAAGAAATCATGATAATAAGTTATAATTAGATAATAATGTAAAAACTTAGCGTGAGGATTGAGGCCTATTTACTCAAAACAAACATTTGTTTATTAAAAATGTTAAAGTATAATTGATGTTTTGTTTTCAATCATACTTACTTTTCTAAAAGAAAAATATTTAAAATCTACCATTTAAAAGATTATATGAACATTTTTCATTTTCTATACATGGGTGTGGGGTTAATTTCAAGTTACTCTTCTATGAGAATTGACGCGCGCATTCTTAATTTATTTCATGTAAAGAATGTGTTAAATTTTCATTGATTGAAATTAACAGAAGACACTATTCTTCTGCATTTGGTAAAGAATCATATTATTTTCACTTCACATTTTCACAACAATATTTTTTTCATTTCTCTTTCTCACATCACGTATTTCCTCCTACGTTTCTCTCTCTTTTCTTCCTACTTCTTTCTTTATTATAAAATTTATAGTGAAAATATTAACTGAACATAATACTACTCTTTATACGTACAATTGTTCTTTTCATTATTTATTTTTATCTTCCCTTTTTTTCGGCATATATATGAAACATAACTTTCATCACGTGAAAGCATTTGGAACCTGTTCCGAAAACGAAAGTGGAAAACATAAGAGAGAAAACAAAGAGCAAAACCGTTATGATAACACCATATATATGAAACTGAGCAAGGAGTTCAATTTTTATTTGAAAAAGGAAAGGAATATACAACTTTCGTTCCAAGAATTGAAGCTGGTTGTTGATTGAGTAGTACAATGGTATCGAAGCGTCTTTTCTTTATTATAGATATATATGTGATGATCACATATATATTATTGTCTTACTTTTCCACCACAACTTGCCAATTTGCATATCTTTTCTTTCGTCACTTATCAGTGTCAAGATATTGATTGTATTGACTTTTTTAATGATGGCTTATGGCTAGAATGATGCAAATGTGGAAGCGAGCCATGTAAAAAGGTCACTGCCATCATTAAGGTGAGCAATCATTACCATTTTTTCATTTTTTTTGTTCATTTTGTGTTGGAATTCCATTCCTTGCCCAAAAAAGAAATGTATTCGAAGAGGAAGTTTTTGTTATCTGATTTGATTTTTTGTTTATTTGACTAAATATAGCTAGTTAATCAACCACGATTTGGCGTGGATTGTGCGCACAAAAGGTGCAAGCACCTTTGAGGTAAGTCCTACATACTACTATCTTTATGTTTGTTTCTCTTATACATTAATTGTGAAAAAAATTGTTGCTACAATTCCTAAGTTTAAAATTTCTATTCAAATTCTCCACTAGTTTCATGAAGAGAGTACTAATCAGTTACTAGTACTACCATTGACATTCTTTTTATTATTTGGAAAGACCTAGCTCTGATTTTCTCCCTTTGATTTGAATATAAATCATATCACAATTAAAGTCTCAAAGATCTTATTTTTTTTAATTTATCAATTACTGATAGATAATTACACTATGTTATAACATCGCTATAAATTTTTACTTTAAACAAATATTTAAAACAATAAATGGAAATATACATTGCTAGCATAAATGTGGCTGATAAATAGAGATCAATATAAGACAGTTCCATGGCCCCCCTACTCCGATTGCAGAAATCACAAACAGTAGCAAATGATTAATACAAGCTTAAGTATTTTGGTGGAAGAGACACCCACCAAGGAAAAACAAGGATAAAAAACTAAATCTTTGTCACAATACACGCGTAAAATCACTATATACGCAAACTTTTGAAAAATATTATAAATTACGTGTAGTGAACTAAATTTGTGCAATTACTTCTCTAATCTTAAACCGTCTATAACTGGCCTAACTATTAACTAACCATATAGACAAAACTCTTTGAGCTCTATATATTAATTAGGTTATAGCTCGACTAATAACTGACATGAAATTATATTACTCTACGTAATTAAGAAAAATATGCCTATCTAAAAGTTATTTAGACTGAGCATATATATATATATATATATCCATAAAACTTAAAATTATAAGCAAGGCTTGCACATGATTATGAAGATGTGAGAAGACTCCTCCCGGCATAAAGTAAACGTCTAATCTAAAAGTCTTGCAATGATTATGATAGTGATGGAATATCATCGTTTCATGGTTTTGGAGGCCGGGTTTAATTTTGTATGACGAGAGTATTTTTTAAGCGAGTTATTAGATGCATACATGTACATAGAGACAACAGAGTGGTTGCAGTGTACATTTCAATATGCTTTTATCAGGGACGACACTGATGAGATGATGTTGAGTGTCGCTATCTTCAATTGACAGTCGTTTTATTATAGAACGAGCTAGAACACCGTGAATTGTTTAATTTTTTTTTTTTAAACAAAAAAACCCATGGAGCTCATATACACATGAACATAAAAAGAGATAGTCTAGAGACATATAGATATAGTAATTAAGTAATTTGAGATAAATGAGAATGATATATTTGAAGTGAATATCAATGTATTTATAATGAATAATGATGACATTCATACATTCTAAATTTAGAGTGTATGACTGAGAGGACGAGAGAGAGATAGAGAAAAAGAAAAAAAAGAAAGAAAGAGAAAATAATAAATATGATGAGTAATGTGATAAGAAAAGAAGATAAAGATAAAAAGAAAATGAAGATTAAGAGAAAGTGAATTTATGATAATAATAATTATTGATTTGAAATATATTACATATTAATTTGGGATTGAACTTTAGAGAGTGTTGAATTAGGTGTACGCTTTGATGAATCAAGAGTTAAGTTTTCTTGAGTTTTGCTAGTGCTTTGATATGACTGACATATTTTGAGAAATGGGCAGGTGTTTGCAAAAAGTAATCTAATACTGTGTCAGTAGAAATTTTATCAAAGTGACAATATATATTAAATGATTATCTACCATAATGATATTTATAGTATATATAAGAGTCAAATATGGATTTAATTTCCTGGCACATGCATGACTTAAGGTCTTTTATCAACAACAATACTCTATTTTACTGCAACAATAAAGCAACTCTACTCTTGAATGAGATGTAATTTGTTGTTCTTAGTGTATGTTAACATTTTTGTTACCAGTGTCGCTAGAGGTCAACACTTATGATGTTGTACTCATTAATGTTTGGGCCCTGTGGGTTATTATATAGATTGGGCTTAAACTCAAGTTGCAGTAAGTAATTTGATATGACAAGAGTAGAGAGATAGAAGGTAGCTAAAGAATACAAGAAAAAAAAAATAAAGTGAGATAAGCGAGGTTAGGGTAGGGTTCGAGGAGTAAAGGTGAAGCCACCACCCTGAATGTGTTTTTTCTCTTGATTCAATGTTTCCTTTTGACTATAGGTAGTTTTTCCCTCTCAATAGTGAGAGCATTTTCTCCTTCCATATCTTTCTTTCTTTCCTTCCTCACCACCATGCCACCACCTCTCCTTCCTTCACTCCCAGCCTTTCTCTCCTCCTTTTCTAGCCCCACCTTCATCTCCTCCCATTTTCTAACTTTTCAGCTTTTATGTTTGCTTATGGTGCCTTTCCTACTTGTCTTTTTGGAGAATTTGAAGGGAGTAAACACCGGGGAGATTTACACAAACGAGTTATGAGCAATTACATAAGAGAACTTAACACCACACTTTAACTTAAAACCTTAAAACTCAAATTTATGAGTCTTTTTTTCACTTATATGATGTTCAACTTTTTCACTTCTACTCGAAATGGAACTTTACCTCACACTTATACTTCACCGGTCTTCACCTCTTTTCCATCATATTTCTCACTTCCAATTGATCTTGTTAGAACTATCTATTACAACTATATCTAAACCACTAGGTTTGTTTCATTCAACATAACGTCAATCCATCCTCCTACCTCCTACTTTTTTGCATCGGAATGTGTGTTATATTTGTTCAACACTATTGGAACAAGTTTTTAGTCACACCCTAGATTTATTTTAGGCGACAAAGCACTAGTTAGATTTGTTGCCATTCTCCGAGCTTTATTACATAACTTCACTTTACTCATATTCGTTATGGGTTGATTTTTGTTATCTCGATTTGAGTTGAAGTTGAGACTTGTCATGGTAATAAATATCAAACCCATGAATATCTATTCAATCCTTTCTTACTTTGATGGAAAAAATTTGCTTTGACTAGGATTAGATTTGTCCTGACTTAGGTAAATGAAGTTGGATTCATATTCGATATGTTACTCCATGATCCCATACATATACATACATACATACATATATATATATATATATATATATATATATATATATATATATATATATATATAATTATTAACAATATAATTATACATTTTTATATATAATTCTATTATTATTATTATATATTTAATATGTAATTATTTAAAGTATAGTATAATTATTTTAATAGTCAAATAATTAATATTATGATTATAATACTAATTAAATAACGAAATAAAAAATTATATATTTAACTAAAATATAATTTAATTCCTAAATATATTTAGGTTATTTATTATATATATATATATATATATATATATATATATATATTGAATTAAGATGTAATTACTAATAGCTTAATCTATTAATTAGCTATTAATTTTAATTAATTAAATAGGTCGTTTGTGAATAACTCAATTCTCACCAAAATTTACTATATCAAATGTCATTCTTTGCATACCTAACATATTCATCAAACACACTTTAATACTTCATCAAGTCTTTTCATGTTATTTACATAATCACATTCATACTTTTTTGATTGTGACTTTTGGCATTTTTTTTAATCAGCAAATATTACATTAATCAATATGTTATGCAATGTTAAACAAAATCTAATTAAGATTTAAAATGTTTTTGGTTTCTTAAACATAAGTTATTGTTGTTTTTTATCCTTTAAATTTAATTTTTTTTAATTCTTTAATTTTGAAAAATATTCTTTCCGTCTCTTGTCTCTGTTGTAGTAAAACAATGCTGTAAATTGATATTATAATTATAAAAAATCAGCCAGAATGAACACTAAAATGAATATGTTTTGAGATTGAGGGACTGAAAAACATAAATTTAAATTTAGGAAACTAAAAACCTCTGTGAGAAAATAGAAGCACTAAATTAATTATATATATATATATATATATTTTTAAATATAAACATAAATACATTTAATATTAAATATTTAACTTTTTTTATTTTATTATTTTTTTCTTAAAATAAAATTATATTTTTTTATAATAAAATTTACTCGACTTTTTTAAAACATGAAAGAAAAGGAGACTCTAATTTATATTTCTCTCTTCTCTAACTTGAAACAAAATTTAGAAGCCCTAATCTCCAATTTGATCCTTCTGGTTTTGATGGGACTTACTAATCTCTCTCTCTGTCTCTCTTCAACACATCTAGTAATAAAAGAACCTTATATCGATAAAATCTAGTGTTATAGGTGGTCCACGATGCACCAGTGTCTACAACTTAGTGTTAAATTAATCTCTACTAGACAGGCTTATTGTAGACCCTCAGATCCCACACTTTGGCAAATCTCACATTCTTTGACCTCCCTTGCTAGGGCCTCTCTCTGTCGTGCGTCATTGCCTGCCACCTGGAAGTGATTTTCGATGGTGGCACCACTTTTCTTCTTCTTCTTCTTCCCTCTTCACTCCTTAAAATTTTGCGTCATGTCGTCGACGCACGATTAAAATTGTGGCCATATATAGGTGGTTTGATGCCATATCAACCAAAGCGAGGAAAAACACGGTTTTTATTTTTTTTATTTTTTTCACTTTGCTTTTATATAATTTCCTTATTTCTCTTCCAAATACAATTTTGAGACTATATATGTTTAGTTGAAATGAAAATGTATCGTGTTAAGATATTAAGCTGATAGTTAGGGAATAATATTATTGAAATAGTCTTTATAAAATTTAGACATTTTATCCCTCTTTCAGTTAATTTTTTATGTTAGGTATATATCTATTTGACAAACTAGTTGAGTAAATTTCAATCCCAACACATGTTTTAATACAAAATGTGTCTGAAATTAATGTAACTTGTATTCTAATATATCATTTAATGATTTAAAATTAATTTTATTAAACTATAATTGAAAGCCGTAAGTTAATTAGATATAGTTTATTTTATTTATAAATAACGTCTATTATATTCTGCTGACCCATCTATAGCGTATATCTGCCCAAATTTTGGGTAGATATAACTTCTTATCGGACTTATTCCCATCGTTATACTCTTTTTGATTTTTTTTATAAATTTTTTTGCTTTTTAAAAAAATGGATTTACACTTTTACCCGTGCAAAACGGGTTTGCCACCTAATATTGTTGATATAGAAAATATTACAAACTTTATGTTATAAGTATTCTAGCCTAGGTAACACATGCAGGATACGGAGATTATGAGATCCCACTTTAGGTAGGCACGTAGTTCTTATTAAACAAATCCTCTACCCCTAAATACAAAAGTACATATATGAATATGACGTTTCTCTCATTTTTCTTTCTTTCAACTTCTATCTAACTAATGCTATTCTGACATTAAATTAAATGGACACTCAGATCCATTCCAGATAAATATGTAAAGAATTGAAAATAAGTAATAAAAAAAAAACGGAATACATTGCCACCATAATAAACTAATCTTTTCAAGCACTGCTTCATGGCTACTTTTTCACCCACCTTAGTTGTGACCAATCTCTTTGAACTCTATAGTCACCACACCAATTAGCACAGCATTTGGTTATTCTCCAATAGATTCAGGGAACAAATCCCAAAAATTACGGCAAAATTTTAAGCTTCAAATTCAAATCTACGGTGGTGAGAAAACCTTCCTGTAACTCAACAAAGAATAAATCAGTATAAATTAAATTCGAACTAAAAGTCACCGTTTCATCATGAGAACGATAGGGATTAAAAAATATTGCTGATAGAACTAGGGTGTTAAACGGTGGACAGGTTGTGGTTTCAATTCTTTTCCTCTAATTTTCAGTTTTAAATTTTTTTTACAATAAAACTGTATAAAATTTTATAAAATTACTAGAAAGATGGAAAAAAAGAAGAAGAAAGAAACATGTGATAAGATGAGTAATGTGAATGTGATGAACACAGATACATCAAAAGTTAACAGTATTATATATAGAAAGTATTATAAGAGCAGGTTGTAGGAATAATGCGATTCTTCTTTTATATTTCAAACTTCAATAATAAGGTTGCTATTTTTTTCACCATGGAAGGTTTTTACACATGGCTACTGATGGTTTGTGCTTTCATAAATAGAGGATATTAATTCTTTTAAGTTGGCATTTGCTTTTTTTTTTTTGGGAAATGCTAATTAGACAAGAAAACTAATCTAAGGTCGTAGTCCAAAAGATATCGGTTCATACTCAGATTGAATTGTTTCTTTTAAGTTGCTTACTACTTTTGTGGAGATTGAATGTACACAGTGGAGCATGATAGAAGAGATAATTCATACTTGCACATATAAATTTCAATACTCAATTTAAATGATTTTTTCACAAAATAACAATATATATTTTTTAGGAGATAATATTACTTCTTAGATAAACAATTATATTACCCTCATAGTATTTACATGGGACTTGTTATGTGAGTCAAGACTGGCCATGGGATAGAAAATCTCAACCACAACCTTGAATTTTAGTGATTATATTTCAAAACTGTTGAGGTATTGAACAAATATGTCATTTTTAGAGGTTAGATAATCAAACATGTTATAAGCATGATGTGGGTGGAGAAGTGACATGGTGTGGACCAAGTAGGAGAATAGGGTGAGGAACTAGATACCATACTGGAGTGAAAACCAACAGGGTTTAACTAGTGTGAAGTGAAATAAGTTTGATTCCAGCTAACCTACCATGTTTTTTAGATATAGGATCAATTTTGCTCTTCTAATTAATTAGCTTTTGGTAAAACTGTTTTTTCTTTTATCTTCATTAAAAGTTCTTTCTAATTTTAACATATGCATATTCTTTAGTTAAAAAAAAAAAAACCTATTTCACACTTTTTTTAAAGCAAAGAAACATCAAGAAGAAAGTAAGAAGAGTAATCTAGGGGTATTTACGGTGTGATTTATACGATTTTAACTTAAAATTAATTTAAATCAAACAAAAATATTAAGTAGAGTGCAATTTGATTCAATTTAAGTTATTTATGACATTTGAACTGAATCAAATCAAATCAATCTTTTATGATTAAAAAATTATAATAATAAATATTAAAAAATGTTTAAAAATTAGTTTATTATTAATTAAACAAAACTAGAATAACAATTAATTCAACAATCAACTGTATAAATAGACAATAAAAATTTTAATAATTAAACTTAAAGTAAAACAATCACTATTTTTCAAATTAAATAATACTTAAATAATAACTATTTAATTTAAAATTAAAAACAATATATAATAAGTACTTTCAAATTTCAAAGAACTTAAAAAAACATAACAGTAAAATAATATTCCTAATACTTACTTTTAATCATCATCAAAACTTAGAAAGTAAATATCTAACAACAAATAACTAATTACAGCAATAACTTTTAGAAGTGTGCGTGACACACAGTTAAATTCAAATCAAACGAATCATCATGGATTTTCTGTGGTTTTTTTTTGGTTGATTTTTAATTTTACGATAACCAAGACTTTTACAGCAGGTAGTACAAGAAAGAAGATCTATATGCACCAATGAGAGAAAAACAAAACATTCTCCTCTCCTCCCCTCCACCCCCCCTCTCCGAAACCAGTGCCAAGAGTAAACTTTGATTAAATTTAAAGTACCTAAAGATCATCAAATCACGCTAAGTCGCCATTAAAAAGTATACTTCCTAGGTTCCTACTTAAAACTTAATTATTGAATTTATTAAGATTAAGAAAAATAATTAATTTAATTAATAATAATAAATATTTTAAATTTATATATTTCCTTAAAATTATCATGGCCATATATTCTCTCCCTCTCTCTTTTCTATTGTTTGCCACTATAACCCTTCCTTATTTATTAGGGGTATTTTAGTTTTAAGAAAAATAATATAAAAATATTATGAATTAAATGTTATGAAAAAGATTAAACACTACTTTTAATTTACATCTTATAAATAAGATAAAAAAGAATATTATTTTCCCAAGAGTCAAATGAACCGAACCAAATGAAGTAAACAAATGCATGCAAAATCAAATAAGAGATTTTTTTTATTTGACAATTCTATATCTCACTATAATTTATTTTTATGATCATGCTATAATATTATTTATCCATATTTATATTTTTTTTCTTTCTCGAAATGCTAAGTCGTATAGGTATCTATACATCATTATTATACCATGTTTTGTTCTTCTTTAAAACTGATTTTTATTTTTCCTTTTAAGGAAAAGTTAGAAAAAATAACCAAATGGAACTTCCTTTGATTACTATCAAGTTGTCGCCATACTGCCGCTACCATATTCATTCTTTCTTGTGGCCAGCAGGAACACAGACGACACCATTTTTATACCCACCAATAACCCTAGTATCGTCCAATCCGTTATAGTATTTGGGAACAAACCCCTAAATTTGAAGCAAATTTTTTTAATCTTCAAGCCCAATTCTGGGTGAAGAAACTTTCGAACTCAACTATTTGAACACAGAACAAAATCAAACACATATTTAGATTTGCATGAAAAGTCACCGTTGTATTAGAATGATTGGGCTTCATCAAATGTTAGGGGCTCCAAATTACTGCAGGGTTATGGGATTACTTTTTTTTGTTTTATTTTTTAATCTATCTTAGTTTCTTTCATTTAAAATTATAGTAACTAAAACAGATTAAAAGTTTGATGTGTAAAAACTAAAACAAGTTTAAAGGTGTATATAGAGACTAAAACGATTGATTTTTAGGTATATAAAAATAAAAACAAAAATATAAAGATTGTACAGTTATAAAGATTAAACAAATAATTAAACTCTTTTAACTATATTTTCAATCTTTAGCGAGGTATCAATTTTTTTTTCCATGACATCTATAATGTTTCTACATAGTGACTTTATTAATGTTTCTAGACATGGTAAGTGACAGTGTATAGTTATATTTATCACTAGGTTGCGTATATTATGTTTAGTATAAGATCTAATCAATCTTTTCATCATATCATCAAGTCTTATCATATTCTCTTATATTATTATTATTATCAATACATCAAAGTACTATATTTGGTTCTAACGTATTTGGTACACTAACACATGATAGTACAATCACTTTTCAACAACTACAGCTACGACGACCAACCTCTGAATTCCAGAGATAAACCACCGTAGTCAGTGTATTCAGTCATCTACAACGATTAACCATGGCCATTCTGTAGTAGATTCTAAGAAAAATGCCAAAATTCGTAGCAAATTTCGAAACACCAAACTCAAATTCTAGGTAAAAAAACCCATTCTCGTAAGTCAACTATTTAACAAGGAACAAAACCTTAAAGATCCAGTGCTTGAATAGATACTTTTTTGAAAAACACTATTCTATTTTGAAATCAACTTATCTTGTCGTGATCTCTAAAAGGCTCCCAATGCTAGAAATTCCAAGGTTGGAGGCGCAGGTTTTTATTTTTACACTAATGTGAAAGAGATATCTTGGCAAATGTTTTTGGACATATATATTCATCTAAGGTGGATCTATTATGAATCTGAATTGCAATGTGCTTTGTGTGGTTAGGTAGAGAAGTCCACTTTATATCTATTTGGCATTGTTGTTTTATTTTCTAAGTGTGATATTCGGTTTTTAGATGGATGGGTGCTATTTTGACTATTCCTCAATCTTTGACTTAATTAGTTCTTCTTTTGCTAAATAGTTTATTTAGTTTTTGAATTATTCATTTCCTCATACTTAAGCTCTTATATTTTTTAATGACTAATTTAGTCTACAAATATATAAATATATATTGTGATAAATTAATCAAATTATTAAATATATTAAAAATTAGATTCTTAAAATGTGACACTTAATATCGAAGGGATCTTAAAATTATACTATCTATAGTACATGACATACATAACCTATAATAAACGATTAAACTGATTTGTCACAATATTTGCACATTCATGAATAAAATTGGTGATTTTTGAAAATTTAAGGATTAGATTGTTAACAAATGCATAATTAAAAGACTAAATAAGTTATTTATCTGTTCTTTTAGCAATTATATTTCTTGGGAAAAAAATATCTTTTCCGCTGAAGGCATAGTTATTATATGTGATGTGTAAAATATGTTTGCTAAGGACAAATTTATTATGTGTAATTAGAGTGAACCTAAGTCCAAATAACATACCAAAAGACTAGTTGTATTTATGAATTAATTCAATTTGCAATAAACTAACAATTTGACTTTTAATCAAAGCTTATGTTTTTGGTCCCTCTAAGTTAACATTTTTTCATTTTTGGTTCATATAAGTTCATTTTTCTAATTTTAGTACTTTGTAAATTGATGCTTTTCCAATTTTGGTTCGTGTAAGTATTTTTGTTCATTTTTAGTCCTTGTATATTTATGTTTTTTTTTATTTTATTTTAGTCCCTTTAAGATTTTAATTTTTTCATTTATAGTCCCCTATAAATTTGCATTTATATGGACCAAAATTAAAGAACATAAACTTACAAGAACTAAAATTAAAAAAAAACTTTTAGAGACCAAATATAAAAAATATGAAAGGCAAAATTTTTGCCTTTAGTAAATAATTAAGAATGTGTGTACAATTACTCTAGAAAAATAAAATTCAAGAGCAACTAATAACAATGTAAGGAATTAACATATGAGATAGTCCAGGGTTATGATTTTAAACATGCAATTGAATTCCCCCAATTGTTAGTCCAATTAAACTTTCAATTACTGCCTTCTCTTAAAATAGTTAAAAGACTTTGATCAAACGCTTTCAATAATATTTCCATTAAATCCATCCCTACTTGATCAATTGGGAATCAAATTAAGGAAAAGCATAATACTCAGAGAGGATAGTTAAAATAATTAACCACATCAGAAATTCTCAAATTATGTTTGATCAATCGCCAATTTTAAAGAACCTATTTGTTATGCAGTGCTACCAATTTTCATGAAATCGGCCACAAACATATAAAAGACTAAAATTTAGAATGATCAATTCCACGAAAAATAAAATATAATAAAATAAATTAATTGACTGAATAAAAGACAAAATTTAATTGCTAAAAATTGGAGTTCATCTGAATGTTACATCCCCTAAAAAAGAGGGGTTTAACTAGTCATAGACAAAGACAAGCAAATGGTAACTAACGCGGAAAGGGGCACAAACATGCTATGTTTTTTGAACGACAAAAACTTATATTACTAGCAGCCACGAAGTGTGACCCTTCAACAGAGAATTACAAAACGTGAAGCAAGGACAAAGCCTCCTTCCTAATTCTAAGAACACTATATCAAAACATAAAGCTTCCGAGCAAAGTACAATAAATAAAGCTTCAAACAGAATCTATGATACATTCCATAGGATATGAGCACTAATTATTGAAGAGCACGACTGTTCTCACTCAGCGGGAATTTCAAATCTTGGCTTCTGAGGGCAACACGGCATGAGCACGATTATACTCTTCAGAGTGGCTCAATTATGCTCCTTTTCAGCCTCTTTTTGCGAGTTTTCCCCATTTTCCCACTCTTGTCCTGTTTGTATCACACTTAACAAAAATTCATGAGTTTTGCTAATAAATTATGTTAAAAATATGTCAAGCAAGGCTCAAAACTCATATCTAAAATCATATACATATCCGTTTATCAATATGGTTGCCAAATATCAATAAGGTGATGTCTTGGAACTGGTTCTTGGCTAAATCTAATAAGTCTCCCTGTTTATTAGTTGTATGATGTTTAATTTTTAAATCTCTGTTTATGTATCTTTAGAGCTGATCAATCAATTTTCATTGGTTACTAATGATGTAATATTGGTTTTTAAGTATCCCTTGTAATCGATCGTCTAATGATATTTCTTTAGCCTTCGAAAAAGACCTTATAAAATAGTGAATCGCAGTTCGAATTTCTACCAGAAAAGATATTTACATTTAGTATTCAAACCATTTATCAAATATAATTACTTTCATTGTAGAAATGCATATGAGAAATATTAGTTGTAAGAAATAAAATAAAGAGAGAAAGTGAGGAAAAGTTATTTCCATCCTTACCCCAAATTTTAGTTATTATAAAATCAATATTTATTTCCTAACTTTTTTTTAACTTATAAAATTAATAGTGATCTTATTTTTTTAAAAGAAATTTTATCTTAATATTTTATTTTATCAAATTTTAGTTATTAAACAATTAGTCTTTATCCTTAATTTTTTCTAAATGATAAAATTAATAGTAATCTTATTTTTTTTGAATTGTTTTTATTTAAAAATATATTTTATCAATTTTTGATTATTATAAAATCAGTTTAACATGATGTGACATAGTCGATAAATAACATTATTTCTTAATATTGTGATTATGAATTCGATCCTTCACTCATGTCTATGAAAAAATATATTTTAGAAGATATCAATCTCTTTAATAAATCTTAGTAATTCGGAGGATTAGTCATTAATTTTTGACTGAGAAATACCTTTGTTCATTTCTTAGGCTTTGCTAAACTCTAATTGTGAGTCTCTCTTGTGATCATTAACTTAATTATAATTAAGACAAGAAATTAAAACAAGATGAAAAATGATTTTTTGACTGACTATTTATTAGTATTGAAAAAAAAAATTGTGTATATGTTCGATTGTAGATGATTTTGGTGATATACAAGAAAAATGTTTCGTATTTTAACCGATTATTAGATTACTAATGTAATTGACATTTTAGAATTAACATCAAATTATTAAGGAAAAGGCATAAAAGAGCAAGAAAAGCATGGGGTTCTTCATTATCCTTCCAGAAACTGCCCTACAGTACTCCATTATTAAGGAAAAGGAAAATTGAGAATGAAGATCAAAATCGTCTAACCCAAGAAAGCCCTAACCGAAAAGCCAACCCTCTAACCAAGGCACTGCCCAACCCCCATATTAAGATAAATTTTGTGCTAAGCTTGGTTACACCTTACAAGTAATTAATATATTCCTTTTGCTTATCCAAAAACATATAAACAATATATAATATTATCCAAACATATTCCTTTTGCTCATTGATTAGTTAACACTATACCAGAACAGTTATAACATCCCAATATTAATTATATATCCTCTCATAACCAGAAAAAGAAAAGAAACATTATGCAAAAAAAAGTACATGCTTTCACGTTTCTCTCTAATACGGCAGAGTCTATTTGAATATAGATTAGTGTATCTTCAACTACCGTTATATAAACGTAATAACTGATCAATGAGGAAGTACTACTCCTCTGCTTTTTAACTGTCAATTTTTTTAAGAACTTTTGTTTTTATTTTCTATTTGCAAATTTTAAAGTCACCTTAATTTTATTTTTTCTTTTGTCAATTATACTCCTACTCTTCACCTAATATTTAATTTAATCAAACTTATGTATTCATTAAGAAGTAGAAATAAAAATAAATAAAATAGGAAATCTCACAATTATTTTATGAGAATTAAAAAATATTATATTTCTTAATTTCTACATAAAAACCTTAAATGACATAAAAAAAACGAAGATAGTATCTTTTAAGGTAATGTACATTTCATAAGAAAACCCTTTATTACACAAATTACCATTATAAAATAACTTTCTTGGATGAAGTTATCCTAATTAAAACAATATGAAAACGTATTTTTCTATTACCTCTTTGTATATGTTCATGTACGCTAAAAAAAAATATTCAGGTGAGATTTCAATATGAGGGTTGTATTATAAAAAAAGTATTGCTTTCTCAATTTTCTAAAGTGACAAATATTTTGAGATAAACTAAAACACTCAAATAGACATATAATTAATACTAGATAAGGGAGTAGACAGTAAATGGGAATGAATGAAAACATACTCATGGGAGGCCATTAACTATTGTTGGAGCTGCTACGCGTCTATGGGCGTACGTCAAAGCCAGCACCATGTGTTTGCTATATATGAAAGCTCTTCAAGTCTATTCTTAGCATATAAACCACGGGATAATATATGTATGGCCATAAGAGGGAAATGAAGTTGTGCCATAACTAACAATTGTACTTTAAAGCCTAATGCTAAGTGTTTAATTCAACAACTAGACATAGAGTGGGGATTGCAGGATTAAGTCCCCATCTGATGCTGAAAAGGTTGTGGCAGCTTCAATGACCTAACCCTCCCAATCTCTCACAATCAACCCCATTCCAGTCACCACATTCTTCTTGATTGATGCATCAAAGTTGACTTTGTAAACTCCCTCCACTGGGGGCTTCCATGCAATGGGCATAGCCTCCTTCGAAAACATCACCTTCACTTCTTCTTCCACATCTTTCAAACACTTCAAGAGCCGAATCTTGGAAATCCACGAAGCTTCCTTCCTCTACTCTCAAACCCAATGGAGATGCAAACCATATATGGGCGATACTTGAGGACAAGTAACAAGAGCATGGAGAGTAGTTTCAATTCAATCTCCACACCAAACCGAGGACAAGTCGGGTCCAGATTCATGCGTTTTGTGATCAAATTTCCTCTCACTGGGATAATATCAGAATGCTCTCCACGTTAAGCTTTTACATTTGGGCATTGCATTCGTGTTCCATATTAGGTTCCACACCTAGGTTGAATCTTCTTGTTGCTAATTGACACCCAGATTTCACCGAATATATTCCATTGTTGGAGAATTTCCAAAACAACCAATCTTCACTAGAACACAGCTTTAGAGGGATTGCTTTAATGGCTTCTGTTGTATCCAATGGAAACAAATACAAGATTAAGTCATTGTTCCATGAACCCGTTTCATCACCAAAGTGTTTGTGTACCATCATGTATTAACGCACCAAACTGTCCTCATACTGGGTTATACGAGATCTCAGGAGAGAGGGAACCCATCTATCCTTCAAAACGTTGACTTTCATCCATTCCCAATCCTCCAAACGCACTCCTACTCAATGACCCATCTCGCCTCCAATAAATTGGTCCACAAATAGCTTGGTCTGTGTCCCTTCGAGGCTTCCCATTAATATTTGTTTAGGAAATACTTTGCTTTAAGTATACCCTGGCCATCATCGTAGAATCATTCACCATAAGCCTCCACCATTGTTTTGCTAGGAGGGCTATGTTGAATGCTTTAATAAAATGGAAGCCCAACCTCCCTCCTTTTTGTGCCTACTAAGTTTCTTCCAACTCATCCAATGCACCTTACGCTCATCTATATCACCACCCCAGAAGAAACGTATTGTCATTGATTCAATCTCCTTACAAATATTTTGAGGAAGAAGGAAACATCCCATCACATGTGACGGAATGGATTGAACCACAGACTTATATAATGAGCACTTCCCTTCCCCTCTTTGATAGTGCCTCCTCTTTCCAGTCTTTCAGTTTCTTCCACCCTCTTTCTCAACAAAAGAAAAAAACTTGAGATTTAGATCTCCCTACCAAGTTTGGATGACCTAGATATTTGTCATGACTTTCCACCGCCTTAACTTCCATAAGTTGTCTCAACTAATAAATTATGGTACTCAACACATTTCGGTTATAGGAAAGCTCTGATTTTTGAAGTTTATTCTTTGCCCAGATGCTTCTTCATATGACTTCAGAATCAGAGAAAGGTGAGAACTACCTCCTCGATCTCTTGTTGCTCTACAAAAAATAATATTGTCATATGCAAAAAACAAATGTGAAATCATTGGGGCCGAAGGTGCCACTTTGATTCCATGTTAAGCTCTTTCTTCCATTGATCTTATCAATATGACAGATAGGGCCTCTGCAAATAAAATAAACAAGTAAGGTGAGAGAGGATCTCCTTGCCGTAACCCTATATGTGACAAAAATTCTCTATATGGACTCCCATTCATCATCACCGAGAAAGAAATAGATCTCACACATCTCATGATAAGGGAAACCTAGGAGGTTGTGAATCCAATAGAATTCAAGATGTTCTCCAAAAACTCCTAATCAATTCTATCATATGCATTTGACATGTCCAACTTTAAACCCATGAAGCCCTTCTTCCCTTTATCTTTGATTTTCATGTAGTGAAAAAACTTAAAAGCAACAATTATGTTATTAGTAATCAATCTGTTTGGCACAAAAACACTCAGGTTCTCACTCACTATATCAGGAATACTTGTTTTTAACCTTTTTGCAATCGTCTTAGTAACAATTTTGAATAAAATGTTACATAAACTAATAGGTCTAAATTCACTGGCATGAACAAGTTTGTTAACTTTAGGAATAAGGACAATATAAGTCTTTTATTATCAATACTTGTTAGGTCCCCTCCCTCATTAAGAATGTTGAGAACCTTGTCCACCACATCCTGGCTCGACCCACAATATCCCATAAATGTTTGTAAATCAATGTTGGATTCCCATCAGGCCCTAAGGTTTTCATTACATGCATTTGGCTTAAGGCTATCACCACTTCATCTTCCATAAAAGCTTCATTGAGAACAACCCCAACATCTCGTCTGAAACCCTCCTACCAACCACATTGGCCACCTCCTGAACACCACTGGGATTTGATGAAGTGAATAAAGATGAGAAATACTCTGTGATGACATTATCTATATCCTTTTCATCATCAAAAAAATTCTCGTGATCATCTTTCAAGCGCTCAATGGTATTCATTCTCCTCCTATGTGATGTTTTTTTATGAAAAAACTTGTGCCAGAGTCGCCATGTTGTACTCTCAAGTGTTGTTCCCAAAAGATTTCTTCTTGCCAAAGGAATTCATCTAATTCCCTCTCACCTAGAATGGTGGCATAGACCACATCATCATTTTGTTAAATTTTCAACTCCAACAATCTCTTTTTACCCTCCTTTACTTTCTGTTTAAGAGAACCAAATGTTGCACTTTCCCAATCCATCAGATTTGAACTAGTCCTGACCACATTGGATTGAATATCACGTCCTGGGCACAAAGAATGCCTCACCACCTCTTTACAAATGTCAGAACCTATATAGCTTTTCCATTCTCCTATGTCGCTTCCTTTTTGTGCCAAAAGAAAGGAGAATTGGGTGGTGGTTAGAGCTAAATCTTGCCAACTGTAAAATTGATCTCTCCCTCCACACATTTAGCCACTGCTTATTAGCTAGGAAATGGTCAAGCCATTCCTGAATGTTATTTGGGCTTCTTCTCCTATTCGTCTAGAGAAATCAAAGTCCTAAAGCCCACAATCCTCCAACATCTTTATACCATCATCAATTTGACCGAGGTCCACCAGCATGCCACCCTCTTTATCATTTGGATGAAAGATGAGATTCAGGTCACCTAAGTACAACCTATTGGTTGATTATTCCATGTGGAAAGATGGAATGAGATCAAAAGTCAATTGCTTCCTATTCTCCTCGGGGTATCCATATATCACTGAAAGTATAAACTTGTCACTCGGTGCAGTTGTCATTATATACCCACATATTGATGAAATTTTGTGAGTACGAGATTATCTCCACTCCCAATACAAGAGTCTCGAGAAGCGCTTTGACAATTGTGTAGGGTTTCAAAAACCTAGAGAGCATGCAGAGTGCAGAGAGAGAGAGAGGGAGAGAGTTTAATTTAAGTTTTTTTTTTTTAAATTGTGTATAGTATGGTCTTGAATATATATATATATATGACAATTTTTACGATATTATTCACAATGATTTTTATGCTTCTATCTCTTCGGTGAGAGATTAATCTATTAAATGTAGTCAAATACTAAAGTGATGACTCATGTTAATATATATTTTAATATACAAATTTTAATCTTAAATATAAGACCACATATTTAAGAGATGTGGTGACTCATCCAATATGTGTTAAAGCATGTTTGGCATCAAGTTTGAAACACAATTCTATTGTACTCTCTAAGTTCAACAACAAAAAACATGGAATTATTCTTTCACATTAGTAATGGATTTTCAAACACACTATTGGTGATGATTGGATTTACAGCAATAATATTATTAATGTTGAATTTTGTGACCCGAATCTTGTTGGATTAGTGATTAATATCCCATATATTTTCTCTAATTAGCATATTCATATCCTAGACATTTTTCCTAATTAGTTTACCAGTACTAGATACTTTCTCTACTTACTCTACTTAGTATATAAAAAATCTCCTCTGATTTATATACTAATTATTTACTCTGGTTTTCTATATTATGCAACACACTCTTGTAACACAATTGAGATCATAGTGATTTTCTCTCCTCTACCCATGATTTTTCCTGTCTTGGGTTTTCACGTAAAATTCCTCGTATTTATTATTTTCATATTTCTCATTTTTTATTTGTCGTTTAACAATTAAGGAATTATAAGTTTTAGTCAGTGCAACAATTATAGTAGATATTAGTGGTTAATAAATAATAACATTAGCAAAAAAATGATGAAATGCTAAGGAAATTTATAATATTTAAACTTGAAAAATTGATTGAAAACCTAATGGATTTCTTCATTGTCCGGACAGATAAATCGATAGCGACAGAAGGAGCAAAGATGGCCAAATGAAGTCAATGAAGAAAGCGATGGAGAAAAAGGTTAGTTTGATTAAATAGCGGCATACTGCAAGCTGAAATATTGATTTAAAGTTTGCATGTTCAAGTAGGACCGATTAATAAAGAATGGTTTAAGAGAAACTCCTCTTGTAAACCACAAAAATTCAAACAGATCCAGTTATAAATTTTATTGGTCTACAATTCAAGGTACAAGTAATTAATGAATTTCCACACCACGTCGACTAACACAACTACGTAGCAATTCTTATCCACTTTTTCAACTTACCTTCAAAGCTCCCAAATGTTAGTAGATTGGGAGTCTACAATTTATGAACAAATTAAAACTAGAAAAGAAGACAGGGAAATATACGTGCTTGTTTTTTCCAAATCCAATATATAATGACTAATTTAAAAAGAAAATAAATGTGATTTCTCTAATCAACATGTCCTACTACACTAATTTAAAAAATATATTCTTGTAAAATAATTTCAGAGGAAGAAAAAAAGTTATATATATAAATCAAAGTACCAGGAAATTGATAAGTTAAACCCCTTGGTATTGAAAATCTATATATATTGCAGGGATCAATTGGTGCTTTAAAAATTATATAAAGCAAGGTGAAATGGAAAAGAAATCTCTATCTAGATGGATATTAATTGTTTCCACTATTAATTCTTTTTCCTTATGTTATTAATTTTCCATCATCTACCTTGTAAATTTGATTCTCTCTATATTGATACTGGCCTACACACACGATCAGACTCCAAATTACAAAGCACCAACAAATTAACTGTGTGTAGGCCATTTTAAAACTCCATGGTGACATTTACCAAAATATCGTTGGGACAGAATCACGTGTTTGAGTGTGTAATATTACTCGTGATTTATATCATTCATCTATTTCAGCTTTTCATGAAAAGGAAAGCACAAAAATTAGTTTTCCATCTATGCAATTATTGATAAGATGAAGTTCCTAAATCGTTGCATCAATGATCTCTACATCTGAATTAGTTTTGTTAATCCTAGGCCAAGTCTTCATGAAAGATATTTTCAAAATCACAAAAATCATAGATGCATAGAGCTTCAAAAAATCCTCACCACCCAACGAGTGGCTAAATTTTTTTAGGTTAAAAGCAAATAATGAAAACAAAAGAAAATTTCAGCCACACCTTTATGTTGTGAGGCTTGTATATATGAGACTCTTTATTTTGTACATTTATTGTTGTAGAATTGAGAATTCAAGGGAAAAAAACTTAACACCAGTTTGTACAAGTAGAAAAGAATCAACATAACATAAAAATTAGGGAAGTCAGGCAGAAATCATATCAATTAAAGTATATAAAGCCTATCTGACATTCCAGGCATTGTCTTTTGCAACAATATTAATTAAATAGAAATGTTTATAGACAGTAGCATCAGTATTAATATTTGCCATTTCATTTCTTGAAAATAGCAAAACCTACTAAAATTTTTAGAAATCAGATAATAAAATATCAGAATATATAGAAAAAAGTTTTAATTATTCTAAATCTCTGGAAAGCAAAAATCACTGTCAAGCCTTTTATTTTATACATGGACTCATGAGTGCTAATCGCAGCATTAGTGCTATTATTTCCAGTCGAGAATGTTCATATACATTTAGCAATTCAGAAATTCAATTTATTTTTAGGAAGAAAGAGATAATGTCATGCATTTATTACAGTTACACCAAGCGATCTTATATAAGCTGCAAAAGATGAACGAATGCAAGCTTCAACAGAAAATTCCGTTGGGGTAAAATATCGATTACCCTTTCTTGCAGTCATAATTGTTGCCAATTTTTTTTAGTGAATTATCATTTTGGCTATCTAAAATAGCATTTTCTGCCACGATCGTTTAAGTATCTTAGATCTCAAATGGTGTTTTCCAAGAACTTCACAAAAGAGATGAAGATCTTCTCTTTAAACTTGTCTATTGAGAAAACATGAAATCATTCACAAAAGCCATTCGAAAGCGAAAAATTCAAATACCTAACTGCTTAATATGCATGCTGTATCAAATAGATATAAACCTGAAGTAATGATACTTCAATCTGTCCATGCATTAAGCAAATAAATAATACATCACACCAGACAAACAACAAGCATCAGATTATTTTAACTTTAAACCGCTAGTGTAAGAAAGAAGAAAAAAATGGCAATGATTGAGAGAAAGTAAATCAAACTATCAAATATACAAAAAAACTCCACCATTAGTTGTCAGAATTTCACTAGGAGTTTGACAACCTTGTATGATGTCAAATTTTAACGAGGTTAGGTTCTGTTCTTCCGTATTAATTCTAGTTGAGTTTGATCTATATGCAATCTGTTTATACTTAGAAAACCAGTATATTTATATGAGTTGTCTTGTATTTCCAGTTTAGTGATTAATAATGCAAATCAGCAGGTATAATCAGAAGCTGAAAGACCTTGAGAGATTTCTTCTGTACCCCACCTCCTCTTGCAACAAGGTATATGTATAACTGCTTGAAATGCTTTTAACCAAGGCACATATAAATATTAATCAATGTTGAACAATATTAATTAACCAAATATATAAATATTTAAAATCAGCTAGAAGGAACAGTTTCTTGATAACTAATAATTGGCATTATGCAATGCCAAGCACACTTTAAATATTGGTCAGAAACCAATATTACAAGCAGCAGCAACCTTTGTGGCAACTGTCACACGCCATTGGCTGAAATGATGATGAGCAAAAGGAAGAAGAGGTACAAACATTGTGGAAAGGGGAATATAGGACAGAAAAAGTTTCTGGTGGAAAACACAGAAAGATGCCTTCAAATGATTCCTTGGCAAACCACTACAAGAGTTTCATTCAATCAGATGATACTGAAAAAAAAAAAAGATGAAAAAGACAAGGGAAAAGCTAACACACACACACACACTAGTGTAAATTAACGTGGATTGATGCACTCCTCCCAAGACTTTCCAAAGATTTGAAGCCCTGAAAATTGAAGACTTAAAGAACTGTAAATATCATCAAAATAGAAGGTTTGAAGAAGAGCACTTAGCTTTAGTATCATGTTAATGAAACACACAACTCATAAACATACCTGTGGATAGATTCATGCTAGCTACGGCACAGAAGTTGGAGCGGCCAGTGGATCCATTAGCATCCCAATTTGGAGACAAATTGGAGAAGGGGTGGTACTCACAGTTGTTGAAGCTTGGTGGTTCCTTAGGGATCATAAGGCTTTGGTGATGATGATGATGATGATGAGAAGAGGACATCAAAGATGGCTTCAACTTTCTCTTGATCACAATGGATTCCTCGATAACGTTGAAGTCATCTCTAGGTGTTTCATTTCCCACAAGGTTGTGAGTAGGTGATGAACTTGATTGATGCATGATTTGAGAATGGTTGTTTTCAATTGCAGGGCACTTTTTCTTCAAGTCTTGTTGTTGCACCCTCCTTCCTGTGTTGTTGTTGTTGGTGTTAACATTGCACATAATAATCTTGTTACTAGTCCTTTCCCTTGCTCTTGCTCTTGCTTTCTCCCTTGACTCCTTTATCTTTGCAGGTTCCTTCTGTGTCCTCTTCAACTTCATCCTCTCCCTTGCAGCCACCAATGTTGTTGGTGACTTGTTATCACCTGAATCCAACCCTTGTTGCAGGTTGTGTTGAGTAGTAGCAGCATCACAAGTGATGAGTTGTTGTTGTTTCTGCTTGATCTCAGAAACCACTTCACAGTCATCGTCACAATCAGATGAAGAAGAGAAGCTCTTGGCTCCTTCATCACTGTTGTTGTTGCTGTGCTTGCTCCTTGCAAGCTCCTTAATTGCTCTCTTGGACTTGTTGAAGAGCCACTCAAGGGTGTTACTGGCTTTGTCAAACCCTAGCATGTCTTGAAGATCAAAGAACTTGCGAGCAATCGCAATGGACAACCTCACCCTTCGGTCCCTCAAGCCCTGAGAGGTGTAAATCTTGCTGTGCCTGTCTTTCTTAGGTGGCTTCTTTGTGAGGAAACAAGAAATGCCATAGTGAGGAGCACCACCACCATTAGAGTCAGGTTTGGTCATTGCAGAACCACCACCACCGCCACAGTTATGATCTGTGACTGGCAAATTGTTCAGTGCTTCTTGGATGCTTGAAGGGTTATGATGATGAGTTGGTATGTAAGGCACAGAAAGTGGATCATGAAGAAGGGTGTTGCTTGCAGAAGCATTCTCAAGGTTGAGAAAAGGAAAAGGAGGGTATGAAGAAGAAGATGATGAAGGGAAGGAAGGGTAGGGGTTGGAACTGTAAGGGAACATTTGAAGAAGTTTTTTTCTTTTTTTTTTCTTTCTCTTTTCAATTAATGAATTTTGAGAGGGAGGGACAAAAACCCTAGCTCTTTGAAGAAGTGTATGTCTATCTTCCTCTGAACAATGAACTGCTTTTGACCCTCAGCTCCCAACTTAATGGTCCAAAGTGATGCCCCAAGACACCCTTTAATATAAAGGGTTTCAAGGGAAGGGAAGGGAGAGAGAGATAGAGACTAGGGATGAGTTATGCTAAGTGCTGTTAACACTAACCCATCCAAGAAGAAGAAAAAAAGTGTTTAGAGAATTTAATAGGATTTCAATTAGGCCAGCGATGGAACTTGTATTTGCTTTGTGTGCATAGTGTCTATTGTTATGTGAATGGATTATCTGCTGGATCAGGTTCGTGGCCAGTGGAGGAAGAGAGAGAAAGAGAGAGTGAGAGTGAGAGAGTGAGAGAATGACACAGTAATAGTGTAAGTATACCGAGGACAAGACACACATAATTTGTGGGTTTTTTGCCTCATTATGTGGAAGCAACGTAAGCAGAGCAGGGTCAAATCATTCAACTTTTGAACCCGTTATAATAATATTGTGTGAGGGTATGTGTGTTTTCCTGTGATTGTCTCTGGTGATGTTAGGTTAGGGTTAGGGTTCTACGTAATCTGTGATGTGTTAATTTCAAATTATTCATGCTTAGTTTATGCGGAGGTAAAATGGGGTGGTGAAAACTTATCCCATTTTGCTGTATAAATTAACTAGGGAAAATTGGGTTTTTTCTATTATGAGGCTTCAACTTTTTAACCTTAGGGTCATGAAGTAAAAGGTGGGTGGAAGTGAAACGGTGCAAATACTGTTGACTGCTTCCTTCTGAACAAAAAGTTTTATTGATACCCTACAGCGAGGAAGGTAAGATAGTAAATAGTAATAAATTAATCACGAAGAAAATTAAGAGATCGATCAAGTTAATTCACATTCCTATAACATCCTCTTTTCTTGTCAATATTAATCAATATTAACATAAATATTCCACTCTCAATAATCATTTTTGAAAAAAATCAAACTTCATTTTAAGAATTTAATTTTCATATATTATCAGTTAATTAAAAATTATTATAAATATAACTTTTAAGATAATATTATAAAAATGAACGATCTTAACCTATGATTGGTATCATTAACCATTTACATTTGTTGGAATATTAAAATTAAATCCTTGTTTTAATTCTTGAAAATATAATTAACTAGTTTAAATGACAAAAATCTTTGTGGGTCACCTTAAATTATTTATCAAAATCTATGGATAAACAATGAATGATATTTTCTTGACTGTTCATACAGTGAACAATCTTAATTCAAACTGTGGCACGGATATATATTCTTTTATTAATAAAGGGTTCTATGATACTAAATTTCAAATTAAATTTATGAAAGTACTACCGACTGAGCAAAAAAGACAAATTGGTAATTACAAAAATTAGGGTTCTTTGGAGTGTCCCCGTACCACCTACTGTCATTTTCAGCCCGGAAAACTCATCCAATCTCTGACACCATTGCTGTGTTGCAGTTTTAATTTGGAGAGTGGGGGTCGTCCCTTCTCTCAGCTCTCTTATCAATTTTTGTATTGATCAGTAACCGGTAGTTGGTGTTTACATAGAGTCATGGATTGCTTCTTGGTCATCTTTCATAACCTAAGCTATTTGGATTTGTTTTGTACCACCCAACCTGGGAAAAGAAACTATATATTATACACAATAGTACGATTAGGAGAATCTGCACTTGGATCTGAATTCCAGTACTTTTTGCTTAGGTAATTCGTTCTGTGATTAATAAACCTGTTGTTAATTTTGATGAGAGAGGGATTTGCTTATAATATAATAATGAATGCTATATTGAATATTGGTCTCTACTTTTTCCTTTCAATTCACAAAGGATTCAAAGGAAAGGACAACCAAACCCAACCAGCTGAATAAAGTGATAGGGGGATTTCTTATGGTTTTCCAATGCCATACATAAAGGGTATATAACTGTCTCTTGACCTCTTACTTTAACCTGCCCTTTGTAGTAATCTAGTAATCACAATTCACAATTCACAATAACAAATGAAAGATCTCAACAAGGGGAATATTACATGCAAGAATGTTAGCAATACATTTTTAAATATATTCTTTTAAACAAAATTTATTATGGACTAACATTTTCTCTTTATAAATTATAATAGCTTGAATGATATCACTTTTAGAATTTCAGCCAAGGAGCTTTTAGGGATTTTTTCTGAAACGGGCGCATTTTAATTTTAAGAGCGGTTAATTGTTATTATGACTCTCATTGAGACTCATCAGGCTCTTTCCGGAGTTTAATATATTAACAATTTAATTTAATTTTTATTTTTTCAAATATATTTCATAATCTTAATTTCATTTAACAACTGGCTCAAAAAATTTCGTACTTAATTAATTAGTACAAACCACTCTCATTTTATATTTATATTATATTTGATTTTCTTAATGGTTTTTCTCTTTTAATCTATCATTCTCATTTTTATTTCTAAATTAAATTTGAACATATTTTTAAGAAAACTATGAAATAGTTAAAAATAACATTGTGTCATATTATAAATCAGTTATTGTAAATATGTAATATAATTTATGTATTAAAATAATTATTTATTACGGATTTTTATTGTAAGTTAAGTTATATATTAAAAAATTATTTAGTACGTACATATTTTATTATATAAAAATAAGCATTCTTCTTAACTAGGTATTATAGAGGCTAAATTATTAGTTTATTAGAAACAAAAAATAATTATAAGTTTTACTTCTTATTTAATTAATGGGTCTCACATGATTTTGTAGTCTTTAATAAATTTTGCAATAATAGAAAATGCATTATAAAGAATGTATTGGAAAGTGTATTACTAACACTCATTTTTTTGGGTCAATGCAATTGGTGGAAAATATTTATTAATTTAATATAAGATAAGTTTAGTGAAATCTCACTTCTTATTTAATGGGTTTTACATGATTTTATAGTCTTTAATAAATTTAAACAAATAATAGATAATGCATTATAAAGAAAGTATTGTTAGCTTCTCATGTTTTATTACAAAATATTCATCATCTCTCTGTCTATGATAACTTCTGCCAAAGAATTTAGCTAGTCATTGTTGATAGGTTCTCAATCTTAACTCATTCATAAGACTTAAATCTAAGACTTTATTTAAAAAATTTAAGTTTAATTTTACTCAAACCAATGATATGTTATTCTTACACTCCTCGTGTTAATTGCATATTACTACTTTTGGTCCTATCACTACTAAAAAAAAAACTTTCTACATCGGTCAATTAACATCGATTATTGTAAAAACCGATGTTAATGAAAGCGCGGTGACATAATTGTAAATATCGTGTGTACGTTAACATTGGTTATTGGAGAACCGATGTTAACATTTATTAGTTAACATCGGTTTTTTAATAACCGATGTTAACATATGTTTATTAACATCGGGTTTTTAGAAAATCGATGTTAACGTTTGATATGTTAACATCGGTTTTTTTCCAGAAAACCGATGTTAACCTTAACATCATTTTGTTAACATCGGTTTTTTTTTTAAAAAACCGATGTTGAACTTATATTTTAAAAAATATGGTGAGCCCTAAGAAGCTCGCGCTCTGTCTTCTTCTCCATCTAAGCTTTCGCGCTCTCTTCTTCTTCTAATCTCCGTCTACCTTCAAGGTCCCTGTCTGCATCTGAGCATCGTGTTCGTCGCACTCGAGCATCGTCTTCGTCGCACTCGAGCATCGTCACAAGTCTCTGCTTCTTCTCCTTTGCCACCATACCTAGGTATGTTTCGTCTCCTTCGCACTGTCTTCTCCTTCTCTCTGTCTTCTTCTCCATCTAAGCTTTCTTGCTCTCTTTGTTCTCCATCTACCTTGAAGCTGTATGTTCTCCATCTGACCATCGTTTTGTCTAAGGTCGAGCATCGTGTTCGTCGCACTCGAGGATTGCCAGAAGTCTGTGCTTCTTCTCCTTCGCCACCTCACATAGGTATGTTTGGTCTAATCTTGTATAAATATTTGATTGCATTCATGTATCGCACACTTAGTGAACTAAACATGGCTAGGGTATCTCATATTTAACTCGAGCATCGTGACAACTCTGTGCTTCTTCTCCTTAGTGAAGTTTCCCTTACCCTTATTGTGTTCTTGTAACAGTTTAAGTGGATCTGTTAATGCCAACCTTTTGAGCAACCTCTTGAGCTTGTTCTTTATACACACAAGAGCAACCTCTTGAGCTTGTTCTTTATACACAAAGAAAAGTGATTATGAATATAAAGAAGCTATGTTGATGGTTTGTACTTTAGTTTAGCTTATGATAAACTCGAATCATGGTTATAGGTATGTTGAAAAACTGAAAATTCAAGGCTGAGAATTGCACTCTGTATTTTAGGTTTATTGGACCACCATGTGTCATTTGTAGAGTAGGTGTTGTTTAATTTGAGAGAAAGTTAAGAATGCTATTGTGACATTTAGTAATTAGTACAGGAAAAGCTATGCCACAACTAAGATTATACATATCTAGTATACCAATGATAGTTCCAATGATTGCTTTTTATACCATTGCTTGAATTTTGATTTATTGGTGCTTTTCATATAATAAATAAGTAAATAACGTGTTTCTGTGCTTGAGATGGCTATAGCACCACCTTGCTTGAATTTTGATTTGTCTTACTCATTCCTCTCAATAAGTTAGACAGGACAGATGACAAATTTACATTGCTTTCAAAATTTGTTAATTTTTCAAAATTCAATAAACAATTATCTTTCAAGCTTGAATTCAACCACTAAATGGTGTATTAAGTTCATATCTCAACTTTCATACCTCTACATTCATTTTTCTTTCTAATCCTCTATCAGATCAGCACTCCTCAAATCTTTCACCTTGAATTGACAAAATGTGACCTATATTTCTATGTGTGTCTTCTGAGGTATCATTCCCTAATTAATTTTACATTTTGGCACCTTTTCCTCTCTCTCTTTCTAGGATGCTGCTAGTTATCGTGATGAGCTAAACAATATTGCCCCACACTCTCTTTTAAAATGTTGCAGTGATGCTACAACATTGGTATGATCCCTACTTTTAGTTAAATACGTTTTATCTCCGAGTGATGTAAGCTATCTCAAGAGAAATACAGTTAACAAGGAAAACAACTTCCCTTTTTTAAACAGTCTTTTAAGTTGATTGCACTGATAAAAATTTAGTTTAATACCATGTCTTCAGAAATGGAAATTCTGAGCATCTCTCTTGGAATAATTTGTCTTTGATGATTCTGCCTAAGTTTCAGAATAGCCCTGTCAGCTGTCTGTTGGTGAGAAAGAAAGGTTAGTGGGTTGGGATAGTGTGAATAAATAAGGCAAGTTGCCTATAAATAAATACAAATAAATAAAGGGAGAGGTTGAGAGAGAGATTTATCTTATCATTTGAAAGGAAATTGGGGTGTTTGAACAGAAGGAGGTGCAGACCCACAAAGATCTGCTTTGCTTTAAACGGAGAAGATTCTCCGTATTCTTTGTAATAGAATAGTAGGTTTCTATCTGCCCTTTTACTAAATATGTTCTGATTCTCTTTTCTTCTCTAGTCACTTTGTGGTATAAGGCTATTATTGTTGTTGTGGTGACTTTTCTTCCAATGATAGTTTCTATCAGCCCGTTCTTTTAATCCAACACAATGTCAGTATTTTGGTCTAAAAGTTAAGATAGTTCCAATGATTGATTTTTATGCATATTTTTGTTTGTGAAGTGATCCTAAGAATTTTTGTATGTAGCTTGTGTAGAAAATTGAAACCAGTAATTTGAAAATAGGATGCTTAAATTGGTTTTGGCTATAAGAAGCAAGTTTTAACCACTATGCTACATAAGCCAGTAGCATAGTTATGAAACCAGTAATTTGAGAACAAGATGCTAAACTGGTTTAGGCTACAAGAAGCAAGTTTTAACCACTATGCAACATTTGCTTTTAACCAATGTAGTGTATGAAATAACATCTTTTATCTTTTTTGCTTGATCATTATTAATTATGATGGCAATATCAATAGATACAAAGCCACAACTGATATAGAAGTGGCCCCTGCAGCAAAATATAAAAGTTTAGTTGCTGCCACAGCTGATATTCTTTGGATTCAAACTCTTCTCTTGGAACTTTCAGTCCCTTATTCTAGACCTAGGTAGGTTAATTATTCACCATAAAGTAAAAAGAGAGTATCATTTGTATATGCAGATAGATATATAACATAACAAGGTAGCTAGAGAGAGAGAAAAAATAGAGAAAGAGAATGATAGTAAGGGAGAAGTTCATTTATGTTCCAAATTTCAGTGACATGATTGATTCATTGATTAAATTCCAACCAGCATGGCTAAAAGCTTTTGAGTTCTGCCCTTAATTCTTTTTTTATTCTTCTGTATTTTATACTTTTTTTTTCTATAGTTCATTTCATCATCATTGTAACTATAGCTGCCCATTATAAAATAGCTTAGACAATCTAGGTCTGCTGCTTCTGAACCTTTTATTTATCCTTGAAGTAGTTTAATTTTTTTTTTATTTGTGTTCAACTAGTGAAGAGTGAAGACTGAAGTTGTTCTGTCAGACTCATTGATTTTCCTTTCATTTCGACGGAAGCCTAAGCAATACACTGCCACTGAATTGCCAGTAAGAAAAATTGGTCATGAAACACACACACACACACACAAACCCTAATGACACACACACACGGGTATGATAGAAACACACAGACACACACTGATGACACACACACACACACACACACACTCATCATACAAACACACACACACAAGTTTGATAACAAATTTGTTCAATTATACATGTAGAAATTTGTTTAGTTCTGACTTGTTAGCTGTGACAAGGTAGTTGACCTCTTCATAAGGTACTTATCTAAGTTTAACTTAAATTCTATTGCAGTGGTGATGACCTACTAATATTAGTGAAAACAAATTTGCCTACTGTACCTTAGTTAATTTGTTCACAGTTGTAAAAAATGAATTGGTTTTAACTTGAGTTATTCGTATTTTAAGTTTTCAAATATGCTTGCATGATTGTATTTGTATGAGGATTATATTCTTTTTTTATATAAATTTCGGCAAGCTGAACAGTTGTTAGTGTAATGTTGGTATTTTTATTTTTTTTTAAAACAGCAAAAGTATATTTTATAGATAAAAGTACCAGAGGTACTAAAGATATAAGATAGTTATAGTTTTAGATAGACTAATAGCTATAAAAAATCAGGCTATATATCAGTCTGATCAGTCCAGAATTCTCAACATCCAATACAACACCTTGGCCTCCGGAATTGGATTGCTGGTCCTCAATAGTCTGTAGGTTGACTTAGTAGAATATATACCACTGGGGTCAGCTTTCCAGACCCTAATATCCTGCATATGAGGCTGGATTTGAATGTCAGTAATTGCTTCCATGAATGTCACAGCTGTATGTTGCTCATAGTCAAATAGATTCCTTCTCCACTTTAAGTCCCAACACCAATTGCCTTGGGAGAAGGTTCCCATGTTGGATATGGTACTATTCTGCTGATCACTAATAAGAAATAACTGATTGAATTGCTGTTCAAGTTTATAATCTTCCCCCAACCAATTATCTTTCCAGAATTTTATTTTTTCCCCTCCTCCCACCTTCCATACCATCTGCTGCTGAATAATACTGAACTCAGGTTGTTGATATATCTTTCGAAGGTCCCTCCACCATTGAGAATGCCAAGATTTATCCCTCCCACTACTAAGATCTGACCATCCACCGTATTTTGACAATAAAATTTTGGCCCACAGCTGATTATGATTAGAAGATAGAGCCCATACCCATCTACCCATCAAAGCTGTATTGAATTTGGAAATATCTTTGACCCCAAGACCCCCATCCTCCTTAGGGAGACATATTACTTCCCATTTGACCCAAGGGATTTTCTTATGCCCTTGATCACCCCCCACAGGAAGTTCCTTTGCAAGGAGACAAGTTTGAGAGCTATTCTTCGTGGAAGCTTGAAAAAAGATAAAGTATAAATGGGTAGAGCAGTGAGGACAGAATTGATGAGAGTAACCTTCCCAGCCATAGACAAAATTTTCTGGTTCCATTTAGATAGCTTATCTTCATATTTGCTGATCAGCGATTCCCACACCAAACTGCTGGTAGACTTTGCCCCAATGGGGATGCCCAGATAATAGAAAGGAGTCTCCATATGTCTGCAGTTCAAAAATTGTGCTGCCTCATGAATCCAGATAGCCTCAACTCCAAAGATCCCAAATTGGCTTTTTGCAAAATTAATCTTCAATCCAGATGCCAATTCAAAACCCCTCAGCATAGCCTTCAAAGCAATGACATTATCCCATGAAGAATTTCTGTAGTGCTTATTTTTAAAAGCTGCAGTGCTTATTTTTCCACCCACATACTGCAGATGCTGCAGAATTCTCTCCCTTATGGTAATATTCTCTTCACGTCATGCTCCTGTTCAGAAGCTTTGGCTTTGTTGTATACAGACTCAAAAACCTCCATGCACACACTTGAAAACCCCACAATCCCTTGAAACACATGAGGGCAACCCATTTGCAAGTTGTTCAGTGTCATTGCCCTCGTTACACTCACTGACTTGTTGTATTTGCTCTTCTCTTCGTCTGCCTTTGCTTTCAAGGCATCCACCTTAGTGCGCTTCTCGGTGATCGGGTCCCTGGTTCTCAAGCTGCCAGATGATTCTGGCATGGAGTATGGACCATACTTGCACTCCAAGGATCGCAGCTGAACCACCTTCTTCTCGAGCTCTTTGAATGTGGAATCTGACTTCTTTTTCTGTTTCTGCTCCTTTGCCTGTTGCAGTGCAATGGCATGAATAACTGTCAACAAGATTTTTATTCCTTCGGATGCTACCTTGTCCGGAATGCGGTCGACGGCGAGGTGCCATTCTTCACAAAGGGTGTATATCTTAGACTCCTCGGGGGTTCGGTTTATAGGGGTTTTGCTGAACTGGAAAAGGGTGAGCCTTAGCCAACCTGTGAGGGATTGGATGTAGTCGTGGTGGGCCTTGAAGAGGTTGCAGAAGGATTGGTGCCACTGCTGTACTTCAAGCTCCAGCTGAAGAGTTGATTGTTTGTGAATCTCAGATGTAGGGTTTTTTGATGGTATGGTGTTGAGGTACTCTAGCTGCTGAACTATGTGCTTTTGGACTTGGTGACACTCATACATGCTTCTCCACATGCACATTAATCTGCAACATAACAAACACACACACACACACAGAGTCACACACACACACATAAAGAGACAGATAAACACACAAACATACTGAGCCACAGACACACACAGAGACCCACACACAAAGACACACACACTGAGTCACAAACACACACATACACAAACATACACACACACATAGACAAACACACTCACACACACACACATAAAGAGACAAACAGACACACACACACACACACACAGAGATAAAGAGACAAACATAAACACACACACACACACAGAGTCACACACACATAAAGAGACAGACAAACACACAAACACACTGACCCACAGACACACACACTGAGTCACAGACACACACATACACAAACACACTCACACACATAGACAGACAGACACACACACACACACACACACACACACACACACACACACACACACACACATAAAGAGACAAACACCCTCACACACACAGATAAAGAGACAAACACAAACACACACACACACACAGAGTCACTCACACATAAAGAGACAGACAAACACACAAACACACTGAGCCACAGACACACACACAAAGACACACACACTGAGTCACAGACACACACATACACAAACACACTCACGTACATAGACAAACACACACACACACACACACACACACACACAAAGAGACAAACACACACACACACACACACACAGATAAAGAGACAAACACAAAACACACACACACACACACAACTGTTGATGTCCTTGTATGTTCTTGTACATCATAAATGTTCTTGTATGTCATGAATGTTGTTATACGTGCTGAATGTAATTTGCTATATAAATAACTGTTGTTCATGCTGAGTGAACCGTAGATTCCCGTTTGAGACTGAATGCAATGATTCTTGCGGATAGTTTGCATTAGTCATTGTATTTAGTCTTGAATTGTCAGTTTGGACAGTTTGGGGAGACTGGTATTTTTATGTTAGACTCATTCGGTCAGGTTATTATTATTTTGATTAATTTGATGAAATTTCGGTTGAATGCATTTCAAGTTGTTCTCTGAGTGCATACTTGATTATCGTGAAATTCGTTTCACCGATGTCATGTCGTGTACTTGGAGACCAATGCGAAATGCTGCCGAAATTTACTCAAATTGTTCAAAATAATGCTAACCATGACGTTTGAGGCTAACATAAAAGACAATCTTCCTAAATGGGATAGGGCCACACCTATAAATAAAAAAGTGAGATTTGCATGCATGGATTTGCTTAGATGGATCGAAGTTGGATCAATCAAAGTCGAATGAGCCCAGAATATGAGGATGGCGTCGAGCAGTTTTTGCAATTTGCTTTAGAAAGAGGTCGACCGAATAAAGAAGGAAAATATTATTGTCCTTGCATCAACTGTTTGAATGGAAGACGACAACTACTTGACGACATATGAGACCATCTATTGTGTGATGGGATGAAGAAGAATTACACGACGTGGATATGGCATGGTGAAGTGACTGACATGCAGAGTGGGTCCCAATCTGAACCATTTGATGTAGAAATGGGAGATCGCTTGGAGGACATGATTCGTGACCTTGGACAAGAGTGTTTTCAAGAAGCACACGCCCCTGTGTATGAAGGATTGCAGAGTGATTCAAAGAAGCCTTTGTATACGGGGTGCAAGAATTCCTTAACCCTGTTGTCTGCGGTGTTAAGTCTGGTTAATGTGAAGGCCAGGTATGGGTGGAGTGACAAAAGTTTCACCTCACTGCTTGAGGTAGTGCATAATCGGCTTCCAGAGGACAACACGCTGCCTAAAAGTTACTATAAGGCGAAGAATATACTGTGTCCCATGGGTATGGAGTATCAGAAGATTCATGCTTGCCCCAATGATTGCATACTCTACAAGCATGAATTCCAAGAAATGTCCAAATGCCCTGTGTGTGGGACTTCACGGTACAAAGTGAAGGATGACGAGGAAAGCAATTATGATGAAAAGTCACAGAAGGGCCCGCCAGCAAAGGTTTTGTGGTATCTGCCTATCATTCCAAGGTTTAAGCGTCTTTTTGCTAACGAGGACGACGCAAAAGACCTTACATGGCATGCAAATGGAAGACTTTCTGATGGACTGGTCCGTCATCCGGTTGATTGCTCACAGTGGAAGAAGATTGATGGTTTGTATCCGGATTTCTGGAAAGAGCCAAGAAATCTTAGACTTGGTCTAGCCAGTGATGGAATGAATCCATATGGCACCTTAAGCACTCAACACTGTTCATGGCCAGTTCTGCTAGTAATTTACAATTTGCCTCCTTGGTTGTGCATGAAGCGAAAATACATGATGTTGTCTATGATGATATCGGGCCCAAGACAGTTAGGAAATGACATTGATGTTTATCTAAGTCCGTTGGTTGAAGATCTAAGAAAGTTGTAGGACGAGGGGGTTGTAGTGTTTGATGCGTTTCGCAAGGAGACCTTTGAAATGCGTGCAATGCTTTTTTGTACCATTAATGACTTTCTAGCATATGGGAATCTCAGCGGTTACAGTGTTAAGGGTCATCATGCATGCCCCATCTGTGAAGTAAATACAAGTTACATACAACTTAAACATGGGAGAAAAACTGTGTACAGTAGGCATCGCCGCTTTCTAACACCCAATCATCCTTACAGACGACTAAGAAAAGCTTTTAATGGAATTCAAGAGCATGATATTGCACCGATACCATTGACTAGTGAGCAGGTATATCAGCGGGTTCAACACTTGAATACTGTATTTGGGAAGACCCAAAAGAAGGATAAAAGTCTGAGTTGCATATGGAAGAAGAGGTCCATTTTCTTTGATCTTCCGTACTGGTCTGATCTTGACGTTAGACATTGTATTGATGTTATGCATGTGGAGAAAAATGTTTGTGACAGTGTGATTGGGACGCTCCTTAACATTCAAGGCAAGACGAAGGATGGCTTGAATACCCGTCAAGATCTAGCTGATATGGGTATACGATCACAGTTGCATCCAAGGTCTGATGGGAAGAAAATTTACCTGCCCCCAGCCTGCCATACTTTGTCCAAGAATGAGAAGATAAGTTTTTGTTAGTGTTTTCGTCGGGTGAAGGTTCCACAAGGATACTCTTCAAATATTAAGAGTCTTGTGCAGTTGAAGGAGCTTAAGCTTGTAGGGTTAAAGTCTCACGATTGTCACGTGCTCATGCAACAATTGTTAGCCGTGGCTATACGAGACATCTTGCCAAACAAAGTCAGGTTAACGATAACTCGCCTGTGCTTTTTCTTCCATGCTATATGTAGCAAAGTCATTGATCCAGTCATGTTTGATGAGTTGGAAAATGAGGCCGCAATTATACTGTGCCAGTTGGAGATGTATTTTCCCCCTACTTTCTTTGGCATCATGATTCACTTGATTGTGCATCTGGTCAGAGAAATCAAATGTTGTGGTCCTGTTTATCTACGGTGGATGTACCCGGTTGAGCGATACATGAAGATCTTAAAAGGGTATACAAAGAATCTATATCGTCCAGAAGCATCTATTGTTGAGAGGTACATTGCAGAAAAAGCCATTGAATTTTGTTCATAATACTTAGAGAAGGCTAAACCTGTTGGCCTTCCTGAGTCTCGGCATGATGACAGAGTGGGTGGTAAGGGTTCAAGAGGACTGCATGTGATCACTCCAAGTGTAGAAGATTTGTTACAAGCTCACTTGTATGTCTTGAACAACAGTAATGAATTTTTGCCATACATAGTTAAGCATGAAGCTTTAGTCAAACAGAATAATCCGAAAATGTCAAATAATTCGGTGTTGAAAAAGCATAACAAGACTTTCTGTGATTGGTTTAAAGATACAATCTTTGCAGATGAGAATGCTTCAGAAACATTAAGAAAGCTAGCAGATGGGCCTAAAAGAAATGTTATAACCTGGCAAGGATACGACATAAACAGGTATTCATTTTACACAAAAGCACAAGATGACAAAAGTACAATGCAGAACAGCGGGGTCACCCTAAGGGCTGAATCTCAACACTTTGCAAGTGTCAATGACGCCAATCCCTGTGTAGCTTCCATCCCTTACTTTGGGTTCATTGATGAAATTTGGGAGCTTAACTATGTGAAATTTACGGTATGTGTTTTCAAATGTAAATGGGTTGACAGCAACACCGGTGTGCGCACCGATGATATAGGATTTACGCTGGTAGACCTAAAGAAACTTGGTTACCACAATGACCCTTTCATCATGGTAGAACAAGCTAGACAAGTATTTTGTGTGCAAGACCCTTGTGATGAAAGGTGGTGCGTGGTTCTGCAGGGCAAAACAGTTGGTGTTAATGTAGAAGATGATGATTCATACATGGACACCTATCTTAGTCCTTTGACCGCTCAAATCACTTGTAACGTTGTCGGAGAAGAAGAAGCTGACGACGTTCATGCTAATCGAAATGATCATGATGAAGGAGAATTGATTAACATCGTCTAATGTAATTTTCTGCAGAGACAGAGGTCACCAAAGCAAGTAAGTGACAACTACATTTTTCTCTGATTAAGGCATCCGTTTTTTGTTTTAGATGGTATCCTTAGGACTTCATACAGCTCATGTTTGTCGCCAGTTTCATCATCCACCACCCTTTTCTTCTCTATCTTCTCACGTTTATTGTTGTTAAACCCATATTTATGCTTTCTTCCCTTCATGTCTTGTTTTATCACAACTTTAGCCGAATTTCCTATCTTCAGCACAGTTGAATCTCCTGTCTTATTCTCTAATGACACACTTTGACGGCCTGTATCTCTTTTCGTCGTATGTTCTAGTGCTTCAGCTTCAGAATGCATAAAGCAATCAGAATTTTCCAGTGATCACCGAAGGCTTCTGCATCAGCATTGACACTCTCCACCCTCTTTGGTTTATGCTTCTGTGCTGCATTCTGTGCTTCCTCATTATAAATCTCAGCTTTATTAGAGGTTGTACTAGAACGATCAGCACCAATCTGTGCTTCTTCCTCGTCTACCAGCTCAATATCTTTCCTTTCAACTTTTGTTTTGTAAATTACAGTGTAGTTTACAAAAAGCAAAGGTGAAACGAAAGATATTGAGCTGGTAGAGGAGGAACAGGCATGGATTGGTGCTGATCCTTCTAGTGAGACCTCCAATAAATCTGAGAATTATAAGGAGGAAGCACGGAATGCAACACAGAAGCATAAACCAAAGAAGGTAGAAAGTGTCAACGTTGATGCAGAAGCCTTTGGTGATCACTGGAAAATTCTGATTGCTCTATGCATTCTGAAGCTAAACCACTAGAACATACAAAGAAAAGAGATACAGGCCATCAAAGTGTGTCATTGGAGAATAAGATAGGAGATTCAACTGTGCTGAAGATAGGAAATTCGGCTAAAGTTGTGATAAAACAAGACATGAAGGGAAGAAGGCATAAATATGGGTTTAACAACAACAAACGTGAGAAGGCACAGAAGAAAAGGGTGGTGGATGATGAAACTAGCGACAAACATCAGCTAGATGAAGTCCTATGAAGATCCTCCTCATTCTCAAAGAGGGGAGCGAGCAACAATTTGAAGGTTGTACATTCAGGAACTAAAGAATTCAAAATAGCTAGTAATAAGAGGGATTTGTTTTTAGGATTTTCCGAGCAGCAAGAGCGGCTACGCAAGAAGCTTGCACTTGAGGAGGGAAGGATATTTGCAGCTAATGAACAACTTTCTTAACTATTTGTCCTTCAGATTTTACTGTTTCTTTTTGCTAATATGTAAATATAAATAGTATAAGGGTATGGCGTAAAAACATGGTCTATATTTACTTCTAAGATTGTTAAGGGTAAAAATGACCATGTTCATAAGCCATAGCCTTATACACTATTCTCACTAAGTATTTATTAAGGGTATTCGTAGAAAAAATATTTAATGTAATATTGATTTTGTAAAATGACATATATTTTAGAATAATTTTTTCCCTCTAAAACATTATATATTTTGAAACAAATGGAGTAGGTTAAATATAATTACTAAAATAATTATTCCAAAAAGTTGATCATTTTTATTTATATATTTTTTTATGAATTGAAGTAAAGGAGGAATCTCCTAATTTAATACTAAAAACCACACGAAAACATGATTGAAGAAATATCTGCCAAAGGTGTTATACAAAAAAGAAGAAGGTAATAAAAAAAATCTTAATACACCTATAAAGAGAGTGACCAAACTTAGATATGATTAAATAAGAATGTAAAAATGGTTAAGTTCAATCAAGTTATTCATTAAAAAAATAGTTCAATCAAGTTATTGGATACTACTTCCTATTCCTATTATATCCATGGTAATTTAATACCCAAAAAAATTATCCATGGTAATTATTAGATAATTAATAATTATGATTTTATTCCTGAATTAATTTCGGTCCTAAGTCTGTTGACCAAGAATGCAAGAAGTTTAAAACTTAGCACCCAAACATAGTTACCTACCATAGCTTTTAGAAGGAAGCCATGATTATATCTCCTAAAATGTTATTATCATTACAAATAAGATCCCTTGATCCTTACTATGAAAGAGACTCCTATCTTAGAAGAGGATTGTTCTCAACAGTAAGCTAACACATTCTAACCTATTGGATCACTTTTAACTTAAGTTCTCCAAATATGTTTAAGAGCTAATATATAATTAGAGAAAAATTTGATAGGGGCTTTAAAAATTGATCTCTAATTAAGCAAAATTGAAAATTGGTTATCCATATAAAAAAGGTTGGTGTATGTTACCTAAATGAAACACTAAAGTGCACATACATACTACACTTATGTTTTGTTCCATAAAATTTGTCTTTAAATGTGATAACTTTTTTTATTTTGCTCCACATTTATAAATTGATTCACAAAAGTGTCAATATTAACTATAAGTTTAACATGAAAAAGGTTTTATCCCTCACCAATGAAAGCTTTTTAATACCATAGCAACACAAGTGATCACTTCAAAGATCATATCGCATACCAACATTGGTCCAAATGAAACTAATTTTATCCCTTAAAGTAAGATCATGAATTTGAGTCTTGTGGATAAAAATACGTGTTGAAAGAATAGATTTTACTAAAAATGATCAGTCAAATTTTTTTATGGAAGTCAATTATTGATAAAATAGATGAATATTTTATAAAGAAAAAAAAGATCAAATTGTATTATTAGGGGAGTCCTTGCATTGGATCGATGGCCTAGGGAGCTTTATAGATGGTAATTTCAACAACCTTGCTTAGGGAGTCATTGTTCACCTTCGGGTTTATTTTGCAATGCCTTAATTGTACTTTCTTTGATCTTTCGTGTGTACTTTTGGTACTCACATCTCTATAATAAATTTCCTTATTTATAAAAAAATATAATATATTGGCTATTTTATCAATGAATTTAAATATGCATAATATTTCTATCTCTTAAATACTCAGCTCGACTATATTCTAGCTATCCATTCCATTAGATGTCGACAAATCGATTTGGTTCAATTAAATCAGTTTTGAAAAATGACTTTCTACAATGAAGAACCAAACTAATTCAAGAAAAGAAACTAAAAAGAGGGATGAATTGGTAGAATTGATATTAAGTTCAAGAACTATGTAAAAGGAACCAATTATAGATGGATGAGTTAATGTGCTTACCAACTTCTACAAACTATATAAAATATACTTGATTTGAACCTAAAATGATAAACAAAAGAAAAAAGAGAAGCCAACAAATATTTACATCACTGATAGAATGAATAGCATTTTGATTAGAATCACTACACATATAGTTTCTCATTTTGTATTCAATAATGTATGAAGATTTGTAAATCTGAAGTAGTACAATGAACCAGGACAAAGGGCAGATGAAGTCAAAATAGACATCAATTGGTGCACATCGCAACAAATTGATCATCATGCCTTGTTAGTGAAAGTCCCTAATTACAGGTTTTAAATTTTGATCACTATTATAATTTCACCATAATCTTTGATATTGTAAAATTTACGAATAAAAGCAGTTGATGTTAAAGTAATTACCGTTGCAGTAATTAATTTCCAAAAATGTTAACATTACACTCAAAATTATGGTCATGAACTGTTTTTTAAAACCTCAATCACAACAAGTACTTACGTGGTAGCTAGAGATCAAGTTTTGATGAGTCTATGTGAATAAAATTTTGATTACATGTAGAGATCAAACAATGTCGACCTAATTGTCATTAGTATATTCTTTTCAAGATAAAAAAAGTTATGAAGTCGAAGTCAACAATTTCAAAATATATAAGAGATTAGTTTTCATTGATGATTTAATTTAATAGAATATATGAACCAAAACAAACCAATGGACACCAATGTCAGATTGAAATTTATAATTTATGATGTTTTACATTTTACTTATATCTTTGAAATGAGATTCTCTATATCTGGAATCCATCACATTTCAACTAGTTTAATTTGCCAAGTCATCTCGTTAAAGGTGTTGGTATGATTTTAGCTAATCTTTATATGATACTTAATCAAATATTATTAATATTTTTTTATCATAAATTGTAGAATTTAAACATATATTATATAATCATTGGTTAATTAGGAGTGCTTTTCTCCACGCATAGACTACCTACTCAAGCAGGTCTACATCGTACAGGAATATAGTGCATGTTTGGTAGTTTCACATTTGAGAATTGATTATATGTTCAAAATTTTAACATGTTTGGTTTTACGTTAGAGAAAAAATTAGAATTGATTTTAGTTCTATAATTAATTCTGAATTGAAGCAACATTTGAAGTGAGATAGGGTCATCTAGTTGAAAGACGATAATTCTGAGGCAAAGATGCTCCTGCATATGAGCATGGGCATGGGATTGTCAGGGATGGATAATGAGGAGGGGATGATTAATAAAATTGCAAATTTGAAGAACAAAGATAAGGAGAATGCGCAACAAGGGAGGGGGTCAGAAAAGTGTATTTTATGAAGATTCTTACATACAATATCCATGGTTTAGAGGGGAAGGTTAAGCAAAAGGGGGGTGAGAAACTTGATTAGGAAGGAAGACTTTGATGTTATATGTTTGTAGGAGACAAAGGCAGAAGCTCTCTTTAACAAAATTTGCATTTCATCATGGATTAGTAATACTTATTCATGGCCAGAAAAGGAGGCTACAAATATGGCTGGCGGGTTGTTATGTGCATGAAAGTCAGAGGAGTTTGCGATGGAGGATGTGTTCCATGGGTGTGGGTTCTTATGTGTGAAAGGTAAATAGAGGGACAATGATACTCAATATATGTTGGTGAATGTTTATGCCTCTTGTGATTGGAGGTTAAAAACAAATATATGAGGAATTACTTGTTCTAAAAAGTAATTTAAGGGGAGGAGCATTGATGTGATCCTTATTAGGAGCGGATCGCTTGGTACAGGTCAAGGAATTGGATGATGCCACTTCCAGAGATGAAAGATAAGTTAGGGGTAGACGCCACAAGGATTCAATCTAGATAAGTCCAGAATTGGTTTGACAAGGAAACCAGAGAGAAACTCTCACGAAATACACAAGTATTTTCTCAAAAATGCCAAAAGTCCTTTCCTTCAAAATGAGTTGAATACATATAGTATAGCTGAAAGTTGGTGCAGCTGAAAATGCATAGGATTCAACCACAAATTTTATTTAATTAAAATTACAAAAATAGAAAATATTTGATATGGGTCTTCAACTTAATTTGGGCCTTCAGTAATCAAGATTCTTGGGAGTGCCTCTGGGCCTTCGTTCTTCTCCACTTGGGCCTTTTCAAGTATGGCTACTACCATTTGTTGGAGGGTATTCTCTGACTGTTTGGTCCTATCTCTGGTCATAGGTCCCTGTATTTGGGCAGCTTTGGGATTCTCATCAAGCGTGGTGCACGTGTCATGGGAAACTTCAATGCGATGAGACACATGGAGGAAAATAGGGATGATTGGTAGAGATATGATTGAGTTTAGTGAATTTATTGTGAGCATGGAGTTGCATGATATACCATTAGTTGGAAAATCTATCCCTTGGTTCAAGACCAATGGACACACAAAAAGCAAGTTGGATTTTTGGTATTAAGTGAATGGGTTGGTGTTTGGGAAGCTAGCACATAATATGTGGGAGAGTGGAGTATATTCAATCATTGCCTAGTCATACTATAAAATAATGTGGTGGATTGGGGTCCTAAGCCATTTAAGGAATTGGATAGTTGGTCTTGTGATCCGAGATTTGTGAATTTTGTGGAACAAGCTTGGGAAACTATTGAGATCAATGGAAGAGTCGATTTTGTCCTTAAAGAGAAGTTAAAAGCTCTTAAAGGAGAATTGAGAAGATGGAACAAAGGAATGTTTTGGAAACTTACAAGTGTAAAATGAGGAGATCATTGGTAAAATTCATGAATTGGATTTGAGGGATGAGACAAATAACATTAGTGAGGAGGGCATGGTGCTTAGGAAGAAGCTAATGGAAGATTTTTGGAAGATTTCATCTAGACTTGGATCAAATGGAATTAAAGTTTACCTATTCAAAATTGTTTCATTCTTTGGTGAGAGGGAGAAGAAGAACAAATGGAATTAAAGTTTACATATTCAAGGAATGTGGGTGGAAGATCCAAAGGAAGTTAAAGCTGAGGTGAGACGATTTTTTAATGAAAGATTCTTGGAAACAAATGAAGATAGACCAAAGTTAGATGGTGTATCTTTCAAGCGATTGAAGGAAAGGGATAATGACATACTTGGGGAAACCTTTGATGATGCGGGAGGTAAAACAAGCAATATAGGAATGTGATGGGGGAAAAGCTCGAGGCCAGATGGATATAACTTTAACTTCATAAAAATTTTGGAATATCTTAAAGGAGGGTTTTCTACTTATGATGGAGGAATTCCACACAAATGGGAAGCTACCAAAAGGAACAATTGCCTCATTCATTCCTCTCGTTCCAAAGATGGAAAACCCTCAAGAGCTAGGTGACTTTAGACTAATTTCTCTTATATGACGTATATATAAGGTAATTTCTAAGGTCTTAGCTAGATAGGAGGCTTAGGAAGGTAATTGGCCAAGAAAATTATTGATGAAAGGTAATGTGCATTTGTGGGAGATAGAAATATGTTGGGTGGAGTATTGATTGCAAATGAAATGGTGGAAAAAGCAAAGAGATGCAAAAAATCTTGTGTCATTTTCAAGGTTGGTTTTTGAGAAAGTGTACGAATTGGTAAGTTGGTCCTTTCTTTTTTATATGATGGGAAGGTTGGGTTTAGGGGTCAATGGATTGGATTGGATGGATTAAGGGTTGTCTTCAACCGACTTTAGTATCCATTTTGGTGAATGGTAGTCCAACTACCAAATTTAACACACAAAAGGGGTTGAGGCAAGACAATCCTCTTGCCCCATTTCTTTTCTTGATGGTGGTGGAAAGTCTCATAGGACTTATAAGGCAAGCTATGGTAGCTAATAAATTCTATGGTGTTAAAGTGGGCAAGGACCTAATGGTTTCCATGTTACAATTTGAGGATGATACACTCATGTTTGGGGATGTTACTTTGGAGAATATGTTATGTGTGAAGAGTGCTCTAAGGTGTTTTGAGCTTGTGTCCAGACTCAAAGTCAAATTCCAGAAAAGCAAATTGGGAGGTATTTGTGTTGATGAATTAATTGTCAAAAGGTTTGCTTCCCTTCTTAATTGTAGAGTAATGGATATTCCATTTGTTTATTTAGGAATCTCTATATGGACTAACCCTAGGAAGGTGGATACTTGGCATCCTATTATTTAAAAAATCAAGGATAGGCTTGCAACTTGGGATAATTTGACTCATTAAATCAGTTTTGATTGCTTTACCCCTATATTTCATTTTCTTCTTTAATATGCCTTAAAAAGTCATTAGAGAAGTCAACAAAATTCAAAGGGATTTTTTTGGGAGGGGGTGAATGCAGAAAAAAGATGAATTGGGTTAGATGGGATAAGATTTTCCAAGAAAATAAGGTAGGGGTTGGGAGTAAAGGGTTTTAATGAGTTTAACGAAGCCCTTTTGGCCAAGTGGAGATGGAAAATGACTTGTTGTCATAATAGTTTTTCATGCAAGTTACTTAAAGAAAAATATGGGGATACTTTTTAATTTGGGTGGAGGAGGCTTAGGCTTGTGGCTAAGGAATTGATTTGGTGGAAGGACTTTTTGAAGGTTAGTGGTGAAGTGGAGGTAGAGGAATGGTTCAAGAATCAAACTGTGTGAAAGTTGGGAGATGGAGAAAGTGTAAGTCTTTGGCACCATAGATGTCTTGACAACCAAACCCTTATGGAAAGATATTTGTGAATCTTTTTGAACTCATACAATAAAAATGTAAGAACTAAATAGGTGAGAGAATGGATTAATGGGAGGTGGATTTGGAAACTTGATTGGAAGAGGCAATGGTTCAATTGGGAGCAACCTATCTTTGATGGTTTTCTCAAGATGTTGAATTCAAAGAGGTTGTATCCACAAGAAAAGGACAAGTTAGTGTGGAAAGGTTGTGTTTCAAGTTCTTTCTTGATAAGCAACATGTATAGGCTTTTGAGGAGTTATCAAGGAGAAGAGGATACTCAGTCTATTTTTAAGGACCTTTGGAGTATTGCAATACCTTCCAATGTTACTTTTTTTGGCTAGAGAATCATGCACAATAGGTTCCCAACAAGATCAAATATGAGGAAAAGAAATGCAAGTGTTGAAGGTTTGGATTTCTCTTATCCGTTGTGTCATGAACAAAAGGAATCGATTGGAACACTTATTTTTGTGTTCGATAGCATATGAAATTTGGTGCAGGTGTTGGCAATGGATACAAGTACAAACAACTTTGTATTCTAATCCATGAGTGAGCTTCATGCAACATTCATTGAGTTTTTTTAGAAAGGAATTGAATCTAATGACAGATTCTCAGTGGTATAGGGGATTTGGCTGCTAATAAATAATGTCACTTTCAAATATCATGAAATGGATGTAGAAATCCTTTGGGAGTCAACTATGACGCATGCGTGGTTGTGGATATCTTGCAAAATGAAGCTAAAACATTTGTTATACTACAATTGGAGTACTAACCCATTGGAATGCTTGAGAAGAAATATAGGGTAGGCATGCTTACTGTTATTGTTTTCATCGCTTTATAACTTGGTTTGTGATGTAGAAACATAGATAGAAACATATTGATATGTATGGTTTTGTTCTGCTTTGTTTCTATTTAGTTCTATGGGTATACTTGTAGTTGGAACCAAATGATGGTAGTATTAGGCTTTTATGGTGGGTATCTCTTGTACCCTCACTAATATAATTATCTTTTGTCTACCAAAAAAAAAGCACTTACATATATACATGAACTGAAAATGTACATTTTTTCTAAATTTTTAATGTTAGTTTATCTTAATGGTAAAATATAATAATAAGGTCTTCAGTTCAGTGTTGCTGCCTAGGACAATTTCATATAGAAGCTTGCTTGATATTCACATTACTTATTTGTTTTAATTACTTATTAAATTTAATTGTTTGATATTTATTACACGTAATTATTCATGCTTCATATTTGTTTTAAATAGGTTACTGAAATTATGCAGGAAATGAGTAAGGATACTTTGTTTGTCCATACTCATTAGAGAGCAGATGGAAGATATATAAATGAAAAAGGCTCAAATTTTGTGCATAAGTAATTATTTCCTTTTTATGTATTTTGTAATTTTGTTATTTTGCAAGTTTTCTGTTAACATCATTTATAACTTAAATCATGCAGGAGAAAATTGCTAAGATTAAGAGTCAAGGAAATGCTACTGTGGAAATCTCACTTAATGACTCTCTTGGTCAAGTATTTTGAAAAAAAAAACATTTGGATCGAGTCTGAGGTATAAGAGGTGGAGTTTGCATGTCTCAAGTATTTGGTTTGCCCAACCCATGATTATGTGTCACTTCTACTTCCATGAATATAGGAGTACAAAGTAGTGCTCAAGAACTTAAAGTTCATGAGTTGAGAAGTGAGTTAAAGACAAAAGATGCAAATATCAAGACAATGACAATGCTACTTACGAATTCATCAATGTCAATCCTCCTAAACTTCTTAATGTTATTGTATGTTTCCTTTATCATATCACTTGGTTTGTTATAATACTTAAATGTATTTTTGGAAATAATAAATCATTCTTTATTTTATTAATGCAACATCAACAATAAGGTTATGGTGGTCAAGAGCAACAACCTTAGGAAGACTATTGTGTCCTTATTGTCCTTAGTATTTGAAATATTAGAGATACTTTTTGAAATTGTAGTCAAACTATTGTTTAGAATTTGTGATATTATTTTGAGACATTTGGTTTTTTATAACTTGGTGATATTATTTTGAGATATTTGGTTTTGTTTAGACCTGTTGATGTTATTTCCAGACATTGGTTTTTGTCTTAGTCTAATGTGATTAAGGTGATTGGTTTTCTTGGTAGGCACTTGATGTAGGTATCAAATTAATTGGCACAACAAGTCACTTTGTGATTCAGGGACTTGTTGTTGGACCTATTATTGAAAAATGGTCACTACTACACATGTGATCTTTAGCAACATTTTTTTGTTTAACACTTAGTAAAAGTGTTGCTAAAAACTTTAACAACATTTAAAAAATGTTACAAAAACGTATTAGGGACATTCATTCATATTTGATGACATTTTTAAAAATGTTAAAAGTTTTTAGCAACATTTTTATTAAGTGTCAAAGCAAAAAATATATACATGTTTACTACTTAACTATCTTTTGCCTATATTTTAATATATTAGTTGCTTCCTCTGTTAAACGATTATGTTGAATTTGGTTTGAATTATAGATTGATATTATTTGTTTACCAAGTCTAAATTTGGAATGAATTATAGTGCTATAAGATCTTTGATCATTTTGAAAATGGTGAAACGCTTAAATGTTGTTGTGCATGTGAGATAAATAATGCTTTTTGGGTTCTTGTAAATAGTGGTTTTTTAATCTGGGATTTGGATAATGGGGCTATTGGAACAGAATTGCAAACAAAGTTCTATATATGTAAAATATAATTAAGGTGGTATCATTATCACCTTTTCAGTTCATTGACAATAATGCATAAGCTTTTAATTTCATTCTTCGTATTTATTTAGAATATAGATTGCAAGTCTTTGATTAGGAATGCTACAAGATTAGAAGAGATAATGAAACAATTTAAATGCATGATAAGATAAAGTTGAATTACAATATCCTTTCTCTTGACTTTTAGTCTTAGAGGAGTGTTTTATATGTCACACTTTTGTCTCAATATCTCTAATGTGGAACTAGAATATTGTTTTTCATTGATCCGAAATTAGAATAATAATTGACTTGTTGTAAAATTATAAAAACTTAATGTGTTAACTTTATACATTAGGTTACTGTAAAAACTGAATTAAGAAGCATTAATAATGACTTTAAGTAGAAATACTTTCTTTTTGTCTTACATAGGAGATAAATGTTGTATTTATATTTTTATCTTAGCATTATCAATTCATTTGAATTTTTTAGACAAAGATACACAACTAATTGAAAGGTTTTGAATTATCAATTAATCACAACATAAATTATTAACAAGAAACTAATAATTGAAGTAACAACATAAGAAAAGGTGTTAAACGATATTAGTATTATTTTAATGTGCTACGGGAGGAGTGTTTTACAAATTGTTGCCCAAATGATCTCATTGTTGGCTACAAACTCATCTTCACCATAAAACAAGTCAAGTCATATATACCTTATGCATTGGGCAAGATCTCCAATGTCATGAACGTCACTCATATCCATTTTACATTTCTTGAATGCCCTTTTCTATTTAATCTATAAACAAGCAACCTATGCTCCATTAATATATTTTGTTATTTAGTATTTAATTAAGCATTTACAAAAGTCTAAATTTTGGAATAAATTATTGGGTTCTAAATATTGAACCAACGTTGTGTATGTTAAAAGATTTTCCCTACTTTAATAAACATTGCATAACCTTCTTAACTTTTAAAAGATTTTCCCTACTTTAATAAACATTGCATAACCTTCTTAACTTTTATAATTAATGCTTCACACCATTTTTTAAGACTCTTAATGTTCTTTTCTTTTATCCTCTTTTATGTTATTGTTGCATTTCATACAACCTAGAAACAAAAATCTCAACCCTGATTTGATAGCATTTTTTTTATAAAAAAAAAATCAATAACACTATTACATATATGACATTTAGTAACATTTTTTTCTTAACACTTAGTAAAAATATTTTTAAAATATTTTAGCAACATTTAAAAAATATCATCAAATATGAATAAATATTACTAATATATTCTCGTGACATTTTATCAAATTTTGTGTATAACCAATGTCGGTATAACCTTCAGCGACGTGAGCTATACACATGTTAGACGAAAAAAATATTGTTAAAGATCACATGTGTGATACTGTAATATAGCGGCAATTTATAACCGCTGCAATGTACAGTAAAAAATTTATATCAATGATATTGGCAATTTCAAGAGCGACTATGTACAAGTTTTTTTAAAAAATATAATAATATTTTACCAACGGTTGTAAACCACCAGTATTTATACTTCATAAAAAGAATATTATATTGTCAACGGTTTAAACCACTGTTGGTCATAATGGTGGCGGTTATTCCGACGATTCAACCAAACCACTGTTAGGTGCTTTAAGGACGACAAAATTTACATCGATTTTGGAACTGATAGAAATATTTTTTCTAGAGGTTTAAATTGTGCGCTGATAAACACCACCTATAACCGTCATTAAAAACCGATTTTCTTGTAGTGACATAATCTTGACAATACGATTTTTGCTCACTAAAATGATCATATCTTTTGTTATAGACATTTTTTTGGGTGAGGACAAAGATGATAAAATCATTGGTTAGCTAATATCCATGGTTATATTTCTTATACAGATATATAATTAGTTTAATTTTGTCACTAAAATTTGCTTAAACAAGCCAAATTCGATCAAGTAAATTTCTCCTAAAACTACATCTAACTTACATTTGTTTAATACTTTTGAATCAAGTATTTGTATGGTTATTTCATAACTTCAAAGTTGCATAAATTCAACAATTATATCCTTTTCTTGTAGAGGATAGTTCTAATCTAAGATGATCAATTGGTAACAGTTCATTCATAATAACTACTACCTATGTTCTTAATCTGAATTAATGTATGATATATTTAGTTTGATTAATTATGTAGGTCGTTAAAGTCTATAGATATATAAATGTGACATTTTATTAGAGTCATGTCATAATATTAAACTTAAAGCTCATGGGTCGGTCCTAATCCTAGAAACTTTTGGAGTTTTTTTTAGCCCTACAAGCTTTTTAATGCGGTTTTTATGCCCTATGGAGTGGGCTAGGATCAAGTTAGGTCAGACCATTTTAAAGCTTAGATGTGTCAAAGAAGTTGGTTAATTTTTTAATGACTTAAAAAAAATTACATTGTTTGTAGCTATACAACTAATTTAAAAAGTCATTTTTTAAATTAGTTATAGTAAGAATGGATTAAAAAGTATTTACTTTTTTTATCAATCCATTCTTCATTCCTAAAACTGATCTAGAAAATAAAATAAAAAAACCCAATATTAAAAAAAGTTATACCAATGTAAGGAATTCCAATATCATTATATTATAACAAACCTAAATTTTGGTCAACCAAAATTTTATGTCAAATAGACACTTGGCTTAATTAAAAGCCTAATTGAACTTACTCCTTGATGCCTCCATTAATCAAACTTTTTAGCTTTGCCACTTATACAATAAGACAATAATATAAGCGCCCTAGATCTCTAGTCCTGGAAGATAAATATAAAGATGGTTGGCTCTCACCCTCATGATAATAACCAGACCTGGTGCAAGTTGGATCATAGGTGTTGTTGAATCTTGTTTCTTAGACACTAATTAAGTAATTAACATGTGCAGTCTTTTTCAAGGGCCAAACTTGAGGGTGAAACATAGTTGCTAAATACACATTTTAATTTCTATAGTTGTATATCACAAAACTTTGTTTTAAAATACATAGGAAAAAATTGAACAACAAAAGTGACTATTTATTCAAAGAATGGACATATAGTACACATGTTGTAAAGCATGTGACTGCTAACTTATTCATCATTCATGATTCTGCGAGGATAGGGATTAATAGTGACAGGACCTCTTGGTCATCAATGAAGAAAACAAGTGCCATAGAGTGTTAACCTAACTAGAAACTGCAAAACAGAAGCCAAAGATACACGGTTTGCTGCTTCTCACGTTCACATGTCATGGGCATACATACATATATAATAGGACTAAGAAGAAGATATTTGTGCCTTTCAGATGTCTAAACAAGACCAAGGTGCAAAATAGAAAGGTCAATAATAATTTTGAGTAAATTAATGTGTTTGATTTCACATTGAAAAATTGATTATGATTCTTAAGAATTTATTTTGGATCAATTTTGATATGTTTGATTTCACGTTGGAAAAGATTAATTCAAAATTAATTTTATATCTAAAATTGATTTTGAATTGAAATAACTTTAAGTAGTTTTTATATTAGATCTAAACTTTTGAACTAAGTTTTGATCTTATAATAAAAACATTCAATTATAAATCACATCACCTCAAAATCAATTTCATTTAAAACTAATTTTATTAACACTCATCCAAACACACACTTATACTCACACTCTCTTGAGATTTTTTCAAATTACATGCCACACTTCTCATTTTTTTCCAGATACTGACTTCTTAATTGTTTGAAAATATTATACTTTTCTTGCGCTAACATCTTAATTGTTTGAAAAATATTACACTTTCACCTTTGATATATTACATTAATTCTCTTAAATGTTTAAAAAATATTACATTATGTATTTTTGTAAGAGAAATTGTTGTATACTTTAAAAAATGTTATTGCAATTACTATTTCTTTTATATTTTATATTGAACCCATATATATATTAAATTAGTTAAAAAAACCCATAAAACTATACAAACTTTAGAGTTAAATGGGTTTTTAAATTTTTATAAAATGAGTGACCTTTACCTTTTGTTCCTATAAAATTTTCTCATTTTCAATCCTCCAAGATCCACTACTACAAAAACGCCGTTCTACATCAGTTATCTTTGACATACAACGTCGGTTGTTGACCGTCGTCATATCAGATGTCAGAGAAAGAATAGGCGACTACAACGACAGTTTATAACAATCGTCGTAGAATGTCTGAATATTCTAAGACGGGTTCTTTGGGAGGATCATCTTAGAATGTAACACATTCTAAGACGGGTTCGTCAAGAGGACCGTCTTAGAATGTAACACATTCAAAGATGATCGTTTGTCTAGGACCATCTTAGAATGTGTTACATTCTAAGACGGGTTCGTCAAGATGACCGTCTTTGAATGTGTTATATTCTAAGACGGTTGTTTGTCTAAGACCGTTGTAGAATTTGTTACATTCTAAGACGGTCGCGACGCAAGAACCGTCTTAGAATGTGTTTTTTTATTAAAAAAAATGTCATTTTTTGTAGTCATAGAATGTGTTTTATATATATATATATTCTACAACTGAAATTAAGCCTATTAACAATGCAAGCTAAGGTACCAATGTGCATATAGTGGTATTAAAGTCAATTTGCAAAGGTAATTTCCTTCAGCATTACTAGCTTGTATTTTTCAGCATGTCATGCATGACATCCTTCCATCCCTCTGCAAAGTGTAAAAGGTATAAATATTAGATAATTATATGAATAATAAACAATTTCTTCTTTATAGTCTCATAGTATAAATGATGAAGAACAATTTTTTATTGTAAAAAAGGTTTAGTTGATATTTGATTTGAGATACCAAATAAATAGGCAACAAAACTTCTCAATGTTAACAAATATATGTTTTCTCTATTTATTGGTCCCCACGAAAATAAAATATTACCATATATACAAGATCAACTACCTAAGGTAGAAGCCACAGGAGTGAATATTGTCCCATACCTTAGACTCTCCTGTTTTTTTTAGCTTGTCAGCATGCTTTTGTCACACTTTGTAAGAAAAGCATGTGCTTAATGGTCTGTTCCAAAAGTGCATCTATGCTACACTGTTAAGTCATAAAAAGAGATCAGTCTATGATGGTAGGGTCCATTGCTATGGATGTGTCTCTGTCACACATTTCAAGACCAATAGAGGTTTTTTCTCCCTGCAAGATGAATTAGCATGAGATGTTGAAAATACAACAAAACATCTTGCAATTTCTTTAACTTTAAGCTGTAGTGAGAACATACCTTTGCAAAGTTCCTAAAATATGTCGTTGTGTAATTTCCCATGGGAAATAAAACTTCAATAAGATCAGGTACTCATTTATTGAGGTTGGGACACTGCTCCATTATACCAGTCTTCACATGCAGAATTTCACACAATATATGATACATAAATATTAATGAAAAGTAAGTTATCAATATGAAGTAGCAGAAGCTTCATGCAAAAATAGAAAATGAACTCAATAATCAATGGGATTTTCTAAACGACCACGATAAGACTAAAAAGGGCTTTCTTTTTCTTAGTTATTAAATTAAGGAATAAATATTGAGTAGGTATTTTACTATTAAATTCCATGGAAGTTAAATTAAATGGCTAGTGAATTTGTCATATGAATCATTAAAATTCATCACACTTGTGTATATGTAAGAGACAGGCATTTGATAAATGCATTTTGGATTGACATACTTACCAAGAGCTACAGAATTATAAACCCTTTTGTCATATCTCCATAGACTTGTGTTTGAAATAAAAGAAAAACAAGAACGACCTTCAACGTGTAGATTTTGGATAAATGTTGAAAAGGTGTAGTTGACTGGATCAAATGTTAGTGTTTCATCAATGGCTACTTCCACAGTCTGCATTAGAAACAATATTTAATTAAGAAAAATGGAACAACAACAAAAAAATAGGCAACGAAGAAAACCCTCTTTTTGAATTCTTGGAATTAATTTCAATTCCAACAAATTAGAATGTAGGTCTATGTTAAACGCATAATGCATAATGTTAATGGACTATTCCATTAGTATAGAAAATAGATTTACACTATCTATATATCATGTTGTTAACTAATATAAAGGCAATTCTAATCCTAATGCTTTACATTATTTTCCTGTTAGCATATGACATTTTTTTTATTGATGTAGCTTAGAAAACTTTCTACTTCAATAAGTATTCAAAAAGTTGTACTGAGTACAAGCTTAGTAGAACTTCTTGAATACTTATTGAAAATAGTTATAGTTTAGAAACATCATCGATGCCACATTTAATTTCCCTAACAGCTATGGTTTCATACCTTCAATTGATACTTTTCCTGTGTAAAAGACCAAAGACCCTGAAATGATGACATTTCAGATGTTAAAAAAGCTTTTTTATCGATAAACAAAAGGCTAAAAGTTGTGTATCAGTAGTTGGCTCCAGATGATTTGAACAGAAAAAAGACCAACAATTTTGGACATCGCTAATAGAGATTAGAGGGTCTATTGATATTGTTTAGATGCTAAAACAACATCAGAACAATACATCAAACTGACAATATAATGTGTAGATTGAAACAAAGCTCTAGGAAATGTACATGAAACATTTATTTAAAAAGTAAGAAAGAATTATGTAATGGGATATGTGCTTTTGAACATACATACATTTTTATACCTCATCGAAGCTACCATTGGCTTGAATATTGTCCTACTTGTGGAAATTTCAGGCAACCACAAATAGTTTGTCTTAACCTATAAGATAGAAAATCACTTTTGTTAGACTAACATGTATCACAAAATCTAATCATTTATTAGCATAGAAAATTATGAAAAGATAGTTTGTATTAACCTATAAGATAGTATATCACTTGGTCTAACTAACATGTATCACAAAATTTAATCAGTTATTAGTAGAGAAAATTATGAAAAGATGGGTGAGTAATCTCCAAATGCAACTTTTAGTTGATGCACACAAACTTATGAAGTTTAAAGTAAACTTATAGTAGAAGTAGAGGGATACTGCCACACAAACTTATGAATTACTTTAAAACATTTAGAAGAAAGGAAACACATGGTTCGATGGTTGTTGAACATTATTTATTGCCATCTGTTGATGCGTTCCACATTTAAATTTATGCCCTTAGTATGTAATGTGTGAATAAATTCTAATGATTTAACTATTGGCAGTTTTCAGCTCAGTTTTATCCGAGAGAAACTGGTTCCACATTTTCATGTTCAGAAATCTATGGTGAGATGTTCAAAACACAAAAGAAGTTGGAAATTTACATGTTTGATATATGGAGCAAACTGTCTGCACAAGCACCTATAATGGCACAAAAGTGGAATAAGTTATGGTGGGTCTGTTTCATAATGTAGGTAAATTCAACTATGTTTATCTTGTGTTTTTTGCTAAAATACTAATTATGTGGCCATTTTTCAACTATATGATTCTGAAGCTAATTCTTCTGCCCTTGCACAAATAAATGCATTTTATGTGCATTTGTCTTCATATGGATTTATTTTAATTGATAATAAACTTAGCTAGTAGCTCACAAGCTACATTTTAACAAATAGAAATACAAGAAATCAATAGTTTCACCCTAAACTACAACCGACAAAGTGATATAGACTGAAACAAATAAGGACTAGGAAACAAACAAAATTTAATCCTAAAAGTTAGTTGACTTTTGTGCATTAATTCTTAGTATCTAATCTCAACAGCTTAGGTATAGCCAGACCCCAAGTAGAGATTTCAAATGAAAAGATCCAGTGTAGGTGTTGGACTCAACAAGAAGCAGAACCTACAAGGTTACAGAATAATAATGATGGTAGAAGTTGCTGAAAATATATTCAATCATATAATAATATAGTTATGCCTTGGACTGAGTGGTGAGCTTACTTCTGTATAGACTTGATTGGCTCTAGCTTCAACATTTGCTGAGAGCTCCCATGAATTTGACCTCAACAGAGTACTCATCCCACCATGTATTGGGATTCCTCCTAGTATTGAAGTACTGCCAGAACTCATATTATGGCCAAGTACATGGCCTCTATCTATTCTTAGTTGAGACTTCAGATAGAAGGGCGCTAGGAACCAGGAACACATCCCAATTGAAAGACCAAGCTCTTATGTACATTATATTTCTTCAGAGTTACAGAACAAAATAAAATGACTTACAGGCAAGAAAGAACCAAGTTGAACAACCCCATGAGGAAGCACAGAAATAACTGCTACTGTTTGCAAAAACAATATGATATGGTATCATGAAACATCAATAAAAAGTTTAATTTGCAACAAAACACAGCATAATGAAAATCCCAAACCTGTATTCCAGCTGAAAATTGGTGATGCACTTCTGCATATACCTAAAAAGACAGAACAAATAAATCAAAATGAAGTTCATAAGCATATATACCAGTCTCTAAACTTTTCTAGGAAAAATATGCATATTTAAGCTACCACTAGAAACTGATAATGAACTTCATACCTGTGGAGGATATGTATCTTTAGTGAAATTGTTCAAAAGTATCCACTGATGGCTGCTTGTAAATGCAACCCTTCCAATTATGCAGAATAACAAAAAAAATAGCAATATACCACGATTTGTCCAATCAAATGCAACAAATTTGTACGATTTAAACTGAACAAACCAATTAAGCCAATTAGTTAAGGATGGTACCTTTTTCAGGAAGACTACTGGGTCATCGGACAAAAATGGAGGGTAACCAACTATTAGTCAAATAAATATTTATATTTTACTGACGAATTAAATGTCAATTGAGCATAATTGTTTGGTATGAATAGACAATGAAATTTTTTACTTAAAAACAAAAATTATCCTATGTCATCTAATTCTTTAGTATTTCAATGTTTTTAATCTACATAAAATATGATGCCTATTTGTTGTGAAGTGTTGTTATCGCCTCTTTGTCTAACGATGTTCCATCACAAAACCACTGCAAAATTGTAAATATGAAAATAATGACATAAATAAAACATTGAATTATACTTTCATACCAAATTAACAATTACAAGCTGTTATAGTAAACATACCCTATTCCATTCATTCTTCAAATCACTGCTCACTATGCACCACATCCAATGCATTACATAATATCCACACTCGTATCCCCCGGGTTGAACATGACTCTAAATGTAATACGAAATATATTTACTATACCTAGTACTTTGAAACTAACACATGGCAGTAATTCCAAATACATTTTCATGAAATAAGACCATACCTTTGGTTCAATCCACCGAGGTACAGGTTGATTTGACTTTCATTCCAAAGTCGTGGTTAATGTCTTCATTGCACTAGTTTCAAAATAAAGAAGACATATACAATCAAATAACCATTATGTTTATACGCTATAATTGGTAGACATTAATTGACATATGATGTAAAAAATAACATGTTAACTGCAGCCTTGATGTTAACATCAGGCTTCTTACGCAAAGAAAAAAACCAAACAACAACATTGTCCTGTGGACATAGAACAAGAAGTTGCCAATGTGCCCTGAAGACAAAAAACATTACTTAGCCAATTATAATTAAACATAATATCTAAATTTTACAACACAAATTTCACTTACTGATTCAGGTAACCTCCTAAGTACACTTATCGTTGTGATTCCTTGACCCATGTTTGAATGTAATCTTGACATTCTTGGCGTCTGTCATTTGCATTGTGTATAGATTGAGGTTCAAGGAAATCATATAGTGATCCATAACCTAAGCTTGTACTCCAATCATTCATAAACCTATTTCAAACATTTGACATAAATATTGTTAATGGTACATTGTAACGAACATTATTTATTAGTTAATAAATAAAAAACCTATTAAACCAAATTTACTTACATCATCCATAACTGTAGAATGGATATGTTCAAACATTTATCACCTAGAATTATCTCAGTTACATCTACGTGTGTGATGAAAAAGCAATCTTTGACATTAGGTATCCCAAATTTTGCCCCATCCCACGACAACTCAATTGACTTTTGGTAAACATCAAACAAGCTCTTAACCGATTCTCTCAATGGATCAACTGTAGCCACTGCTTCATCCATTTCAGTAGATGCAACCGGTTTAGGCACACGCTTTTGTGCATCCTGCGAGGTTAAAATCCAAACTCAATTACGCAAACTTTATTTACCCATTTCACTAAAAATAATATTCAGATGAAAAAACAAAAAACCTTAACAGATATAGGCTTGACAAGATGTGTCGACCTGCCCACAAATGTGCCAACGGCCTGCTGCACAAACTGAATCTCCGATGTTGGAAACGGGACCTGAGCGTCACTGCGATAAACTGTGACAACACTCACCCTAACCACATCATCTACATAAGGGACATTATGTATGGCGGACAAACTATCATACACTTTTCCCAATGCCACTAGTTAAGTAGACTGCTCACTAACTATGTACAAGCCCATAGTATCCACGTCCACATCAAAGGGTTGTTTACCTAATGGATCTGTGTTAGCTTCAACATAGCTCCCCTTCGTGCTCACGCGTGCAGCTAATACTTGTATATCCGGTGCCTCAAGGACGGGTGAGTGGTGTGATGAAATTTGAGATAACTCTAATTTGATTGCTTGTTTCAGCTCTTGTTTAATTATCTCCAAATTACGTTTGTTTTCCTCTTCTACCTTCCTCCTCCATGCTTCCTATAGGTTCTTGTTTTCTTCTTCGACTTCTTTCCTTCACTCTTCCTTGAGGTTACCAATGATTTCAACCAATTTTTGTTGAGTGATTGATGCAGAGGACGTGATGGAGCTACGTGAGGCCTGCCCAAAGTACTGGGTGATTGTCACACATGTCCCTGCCTCACGTATGTGACCTGGATGCTCCAGTCGACCAATAGCAATGTTCAATATGTCCTCACTACCATGCAGAACAAAGCTACCCTACATCGTCTGTTCTTCTAAAGAGTCTTGGCAACATTGAAGACATGAATTTATAATCCAATAGAGGTTCTTATTATACAATTAATTAAGCCCGACAATGAAATGCTGAGGTTGTTACTCACAATTTTGTCTGATATTTGTTGGGCCGTAGTAGACGTCATCTAGCCATATCGCTTTGTGCGAGCCATCTTCCACTTCACATGTCTAGAAATAGGGAATGGTGGGTCGACACTCTGATGAATTTTTAGTAAACATAGCTTGCTATTCTCGTGTCTTCCTTTTCTCGTCCATTAGTTTCTTTTCAAGCAGATCATAACCCCCACGAGATAGTAAGTGGGGACAGTCATTGTATTTTTGTATTTCCTGGGTCTTTTTCCATATCCCCACCATTTGCTTTCATATAAGTAAATAAAAAAATTGATAAGTCATACATTTGTAAAGTGGCTAAATTTGTTAAACAAACCTGCCAATTAGGGGTTTGGCGGGCTTTTTGCAAATTCAGCCCAAGTTTTTGCATCAATACCATACTTAACAGAAGGATCATCTTTTTGTTGACCCTCATTGTCTGCATAAACATATTTTGTCGTCAGCGAGGACTTAAATTGGTGCCATTTAGTAGCGACCGTTGACATGACTTTCTTTTTGGCGTTGTCACCTTCAGGGAAGTCAAATTTACCCTCCAAATGAAAATTATAAGTAACAGTTAGTGAATAATCATATTCGCAATATAATTAAACAAAATTGTATACAAATATCAACTTAAATATGCACTTACCAGAATGTCATCCCATATTAGGTTCTTTAAAGATTCTGGTACAACATTCCAATTGGAGTGGACTATAGGAATCTACAACCCTCAAATAACTATGAAACTTTTCTTTATGGGGGCCTGATCCTCTCCCGGTGGCAGGATTCACGTTAATTGTCGGTGGTGCCTATTCCAAGCTTCGCAAAGTCAACCTTCTTAGCCGGGTGGATTGTCTAGACCTCTTAGATGGAGCCTCCGAAGGAATATTTGAATGGGTCGGGGACCTTGGGGGTGTTGCCATCAGTCTGCACAAGTAAAAGAAATTGAGTTAGGACATAATCAATTCTATAAACAACATATAAGCATTAACTTGTAAATAAAGGAATATATAAATGTTATTCAATTATGTCATATGTTATATACATTACTTTGTTGATGCACAGTTACGTAGGAATATTCTCCCATAACCCTTCATCGTGATCATTACGATTTGCATGTACATCATCATCCTGATCTTCACCATTTATGAAAGGCTTTTGTTGAGTGAAAGGCGGCATGTCACTGACATCAAGTGTTGAACCATCACTATGGTCACCGATATAAATTGTTCTCCCTTGTAGAACCACTGACAATCTTGAGTCGCATGGATCTTGGACATAAAACACTTGTCTAGCTTGAGCTACCATGATGAATGGGTCATCGTTGTAATCAACATTTTGAAGATCTACTAAAGTAAAACCCATTTTATCTTTACATACTCCAGTATTTCCATTAACCCACTAACACCTAAAGACAGACACTCTAAATTCACCGTAATCATGCTCCTAAATATGTTCAATGACTCCATAGTAAGGCATGAACGCTTGAATCGGATTGTTATCAGAAGCACTAGAAAAGTGATCCGAATCACCATCAACACTCACCCCACTGTTCTGCACACAACTTTTTTCATCATGTGACTTTGTGTAGAAAGAATAGTGATTGATATCATATCCTTTCTAAGTTGGAACATTGAGATTTGGACCAAGAGCAAACAATCTTAATGTCTTCGAAGCACTGTCATCTATGAAGATTGTTTGTCTAAACCAGTTGATGAAAGTTCTATTGTGCTCTTGCAACACCCTCATCTTGTTCATTTTTTGGTGAGTATCTGTCACATGTTTTTTGTGAGCACTTATGTACGGGATTACCTCTGCTGTGTTGTTTGGTATGTATATATGAGCTTGTAACAACTGCTGATGATCCATGGTTACAACATTGAATCCTCGTGTACCCCTACCTTGCATAGTGGAGTCACGACGACTTTAAGGAACCCCAATTGGTGTAGCTGTATTTAGATACTCAGAACAAAATTCAATAGCTTCTTCAGTAACGTATCTTTCAACAATGTTTGCTCCAGGTCGATATTGATTCTTTGTACAACCTTTCAACACCATCATGTAGCGCTCAACCGGATACATCCAACGTAAAAAGACGGGCCCACATAACCGGATCTCCCCCACAAGATGAACAATTAAGTGAATCATGATGTCAAAAAAATGTTGGGGGAAAATACATCTCCAATTCACATAGGATGATGGCAGCCTCATTCTCCAAATTATCCAACTGATGAGGGTCAATAACCTTGCTACAGATAGCATTAAAGAAAAAACACAACCGAGTTATGGCAAGCCTAACCTTTTTAGGCAATATACCACGAGCAGCCACTGGCAACAATTGTTGCATTAACACGTGACAATCATGAGACTTCAAGCCAACCAATTTCAAATCCTTCACTAACACAAGGCTCTTGATATTTGAAGAGTATCCTTGTGGGACTTTAACATTTTTTAGACAATGACAAAAACTTTTTTTCTCTGTCGTTGACATTGTGTGACATGCTGGGGGCAAATACATTCGATCACCTTGTGAAACTAGATGTAGTTGGTATCGTATACCCTTGTCAACCAAATCTTGACGACATATCAAACCATCCTTAGTCTTCCCCTTAATGTTAAGAAGGGTGTCAATCAAACTATAGCAGACATTTTTCTCAACATGCATAACGTCCAGACAATGTCACACATGTAGATTGCACCAGTAAGGAAGATCATAGAATATTGACCTTTTCTTCCAAATGTTTTTCACAGACGCATCCCTTTTTTGTGTTTTACCGAACACATTTACAATGTCTTTCACCCGATCATAGACTTCGTGTCCAGCTAAGGGTTTAGGCGCACTTTCAATCTCATTGTGTCCATCAAATGCTTTCTTCAATCAGCGATACGAGTGGTAAGGTTTCAAAAATCTTTGGTGTCTTGTATATACAGTTTTCTTTCCATGTTTCAGTTGAATGTAACTCGTATTTATCTCACAAATAGGGCATGCATGGTGTCCTTTCACACTATATCCGCTCAAATTTTCACAAGTCGGAAAGTCATTAATGGTGCAAAATATCATTGCACGTAACCTGAACATTTGTTGAACATTCCCATCATACACATCAACCCCGTCTACCCACAATTTTCTCCAAGGGAGTCAAATAGACATCAATATCATTTCCTGGCTTCCTTGGACCCGTTATGATCGAAGAAAACATAATGTATTTGCGTTTCATGCACAACCAATGAGAAAGGTTGTAAATTATTAGCAAAACAGACCATGAACTATGGTTGGTGCTTAAGTTACCAAAAGGATTCATTCCGTCTAAAGCAAGACCAAGCCTTAGATTTCTTGGATCCTGACCAAATTTTGGATACAAGCGATCAATTGTCTTCCATTATGGAGAATCGGCTGGATGTTGGAGCAACCCATCTTTTATTCTGCCATCTGCATGCCACGTAAGGATTTTTGAATCATCTGCACTACCAAACAATCTCTTAAACCTTGGTATTATAGGCAGATACCAACAAACCTTTGTCAGACGACTGTTTGAGGTTGCGTCATCATTGACTTTATAGCGTGATACCCCACATGCGGGGCAGTTACGCAATTATGCAAATTCGTTTCTGTAAAGAATACGATTATTATGGCATGTATGAATTTTCTCATACTCCATACCCACAGGACATAATATCTTCTTTGCCTCGTAGTGACTCTTGGGTAAGATGTTATCATTAGGAAGCATATTTTTCAATAATACAAGCAACCCAGTGAAACTTTTGTCACTCCATCCAAATCTTGCCTTTAAGTTCACCGAAGCTATTGCCGATAACCAAGTGAAGGTTGTGCATCCCAAATACAATGGTTTCTTTGAATCTGTTTGAAATTTTTCATAATAAGGTGCATGAGCATGCCAAAAACCCTTTTGGCCAAGATCACATATCATGTCTTCCATACGATTTGTGGTTTGTAGAAGAACCAGCTTAGTGTGAGGGGTTATGGACATATGTGGCAATTCACCATGCCATATCCAATTTGTGTAAGTCGGACAAAACCCATCACATATAACATGTGATTTGATGTCATTCAATGACTGACGTCTCCCATTTAGACATGTAACACATGGGTAGAAATATTTACCACCTAATTCCGGTGCATTTTGTTGCGCAAATTGCAAGAAATCTTCAACCTCCTTTTCACACTCGTCGCTTATGTGAGGTGCTTTCATCCAACTTCGGTCCATATTTTGTGTGTTGTGATACCACATACATTATCCCATATGCATGATAATCTCAGACTTTGAATTTGAAAAAGGTGTGGTCCTATCCCATTCAGGAACTCCCTTTTTTACGTCATTCATATGTACAAGTACGTTATGGTAAATTTGAATAAATTTCAGCAGCATTTCGCATTGATCTCCAAGTACACGAAATGAAAGTGGTGACATCAATTGACCACGTTCAAGTATGCACCCGAAGAACAAAGCAAAATGCATTAAACCAAAATTTAATCAAATATAACACAACATACTTAAGTTGTATCTATGAATGAAATAAAAAAATGAGAGTTCCCAAACTGTCCAAACGGACAATTCAAGATCCAATACAATGATTAATACAAATTTTCCTTATTAATCGTTGTATTGAATCTTAAATGGGAAACTAAGGCTCACTCAAGATGCACATAATTCAAATAATAAACAATAATCATATACGAAAAAATGTAATATCCACAAAAGTGTGATAATGGCATACATACCTCGAAAGATACTTGTAACAATAACTATATGAGTGTCGTAATGGGAGTGAAAATTGTATGAGTTTATCGTTAGTCAACCAACAACGAGATAACAACACCTGTCCTATCCTATGGAAGTGAAATAGTAGTACCTACATCCAACAACAACCACCAATATGAATAGGTAACATAGTAAATCAGTGATATAGCATTGTGTTAATGTTTTAAACAAAAATGAATATAGACAACAGCAGATTCAGTTATGACTGTTGAATTAGAAACAAAAACTTATACCGCCCGTTATTTCACAAGTGGATGACATTTGCAATTAAACACTATTGTCCAACAAAAAGTAAAATAGTATAATACAAATGTGATAAATGATGCATGTCCAAAGGATGATACTTACCATAGGCATACAATAAAACATTGATTGAGAATCACCATCTTTCTCTAAGGTGTAGTAGTATTCAACCTACTTTTAGCCAACAATATAATGTGCAACTGCATTGCTTTGTGAATAGCTACCTAATGTCATTCAAGACAACATCAATAGCTACCTAATGGAAACAGAAAACATTTTCTCAAGCCAAGCAAGTCCTAAGTTTCTCAAACTTATGGTTATGGTTCTTTGAGTGTTATATTTCTGTAAAAGGTTACAAAAGTTTAACGAATTATTTCGTCAGTAAATAAAAGTTGTAAGATGGTACATCTGGGAGATTAATCTTCCTTGAAATTCATGGTTTGTGAAGGATAACTCCCTAATTTGTTTCAGATGTCTAGTAGGTCCCAGTAGCAAATTAAAGAATCTAATGTTGATATTCAAACTATTTAGTATGCATGAGAGTCTCTTTATGTGTTTTCTTTGGTATTATGAAAATCCTCGTGTAATTTCTATGTTGTTCATTGCAATGTAATCTCTATAGTTGTCTATTTGTTACTAACTAGCCTGTGGGATTGTAATATAACATTCTCAAAGTGTAATCAACCCCAATAGATGGGCCATGTTCTAGTTAATTAAACAAAAAAGAAAAGATAACATGATGGTGACGAGTGATGAAATTGAGACATGATGATTATTTAGGTCTTATCTTGATATAAGCTACATATTCTCTAGTGCTTTTGGTAAATTTTACTCCATATTATTGTTGAAAAGTCAATCCAAATTTGTTAAATGAACTTCTGTGCCAAAACCTTAACTTTGTAACTTGGATGCCTTGGAATGGTGTTGGAAACTTGGATTTTAGTTTTCTTTGTTCATTCTTTCTTTTTATGGGTTTTGTGGATATTTTTGTTTAAATAATTTTACATACACAAACTCTTCCACCAAACTATGAAAACTAGTGATATGACTGCATATGAATATGATGCAAAGAAATTTGAGAAGGAACATTTGAACATAGACACAATCTCATTAACAGTTTGAGAAAAGAGATTGTCAGTAGCATTACTCTATGATTTTGGTGGATACTATTTTCTACTTCTTTGAGTGTGTTAGACAAGTGGCCTCAATAACTTAAGAAGGGAGGTGAATTAAGTCTTACAAAATTTTCCACTAACAAACTTTTAACCTCCTTTTAAAAGATAAGCTCAGAATGCAGAAGAAGAAGCAATAATCAATATAATAATGTTCTTTGAACATGCAAGACAAAATTGATTGCAATAAAATAAATAAGATAAGGAAAGAGAGAAATGCAAACTCAATTTGTACTGGTTCGGTCACTTCCCGTGCCTACATCCAGTTCTCAAGCAACCCACTTGAGATTTTCTACTATCTCTCTATAAATCCTTTATAGACATTGAACACACCTTGGGATCCCTCACCCTTGTGTTCAAAATTCTCCAAGAGACAACCAGTTTCTTGATTACAATTGAGTTCAAGATGAACAGAAAGATTTCTCTCCTTTAGAGTAGATGATACAAATTGAAGATCCTAGAAGAATTCTCAATAAATTTGCAAGTGTTTGCCCAAGAGTTGTTGAGAGAGAATTTGACAATAAATTCTCTTAGAATATCTCTCTCTTGCCTTTTGAAGTCAGACACACATATATATAGGCCCATCGTGCCTTTTCAAAATGGTTTGAAGAGATGTGTCTTTTCAAAAAGTTTTTTATGAAATTCTTCACTGGTAATCGATTACAGGTTTCTGGTAATCAACTACACAGTTATATTTTGAAGGGTCATGACTTTTCAACTTGAATTTCAGGAGTTCCGTTACTAGTAATCGATTACACACCAATGGTAATCGATTACAACATTCAAAATTAAAATTTCAAACCCTTTTAAGAAGTTGATTTGCAAACTTGTCTTCTGGTAATCGATTACACTACCTGGTAATCGATTACCAGAGTCTTTGATCTCTTAGAAACAATTTGTTTTAAGACAACAACCAATCAACCAGTGAGATTGTTTGAGGCCTTATCTTTTTCTTGATCTTGTTTGCTTGACCTTGAATTAATCTTGAAGCAATGCTTAACCTTTGAATGTTTGTTGAAGTAACCTTATAAGCAACCTTGTTTGATTCTACTTTGGCATCATCAAAACCCTGTATTCATACATTCACATAGTGATTCATATTTTGGGGTTAAATTGGAGTGGTATATTTTCATATGTTGTAAAAGTAGCAAATTAATACCCTTTAACAGCCCTAAAATGGAGGATGTGGAATGAAAGTGTAGCCAGAGCAACCTAGCAATGGCTGGATTGAGTAGTTAAGCAAAAATAAATATGATTTGTGTGTAATCTTAAAGGTACCTTTTTAAACCACTACAAAATTTTGGATAAACAAAAGTGTATTTTTCATAAAGTTGTCAAAAGAAAAAGAATTGCAGAGTTTGGTCTTTCAAATCCAAGCACTTTTGTTTTTGACATGGCCTTTGTTATCTCTTCTATCATCAAGCCTTTGATGAGGACATAATGGAAGGTAGGTGCTTGTTTGGAATAATTAACTTTCTGAATGCAAAATAAGTTGGTCCAAACATTTTTACAGGGCTTATATAAGTTTATGTTTCAAATGGCAACGTTGATAGGATAAAGATTGAGTTTTTGTTAGTTGTTACCAGGTTAGTCATAAATGACAAAATTCCTGAGAGTTTGTTTGGGGTCATCTCTGTCATTTGTAGTTTCTTACCCTAAGTAATTAGTAACCATAATAATATATAAATACAGTTTCCATAATTTAATTTTGACTTGCACCATGAATCAGAGTTTAGGTTATGAATAGTATTATCTTGTTGGTTAATGTTGACAACAATCCATATTTACTATCTATCACTCATTGAAGTCATTAAAGTTGAAGATTTATTTAAAGTCATTAGCCATTGTTTGTCAATGTCTTTTCAATTTTGAAAACTTAAAAGAGCTCTTCATAGTAATTAATTGTATAACAATGATAAAAAAAAGTATGCTTCATATGCATTGTCACAAAGGAACACAATCATATTCTGAAGTCCGTGAAATATGTATATCTATCATGAGATACTCTGCATCTAAGATAATACTGGTAATTTTACTTGTTGAGAGCTGGTCAAGTAAACAAGACACAACATTTGCCATAGAAGGTTTTGAGTCCTGCTATAAAACAAAAATAATTCTTTATAGTTGTGATCCTTGAAAGGAATTCTTTGATGTTATTCATTTGCCAATAGATCTCAACCCCCAACATTCTCGCTAACATTGAATCTCGCATGCACCATCTCACTCACCACACATCTTTATATATATACATTGACCTCATTAGTTTTTTATCCAAGCCACTTGCAAATCTAAAAGTTGGTGCCCGTTGATCTCAACACATTCCCACTCTTAAGAGTGTGGGGATTTTTTTGTGATCAATAAGGTTTAACTTGAGAGAGTCATGGATGCAACTTTTGCAACCCTGAATGCCAATGCTAATCTAGTCACTTAGGGAATTGGATCTAGAAACAAAACTTCTTTTGGGTTCTGGGGTGAGAACACAAGGGGAAGTTTTAACATGAGATTTTGTACTGTTCAATCAGGCAAGAGTTTAAAAGGTACTACTTTCAAGCCTGGATTTTCATAAGTTTTTTATTCATTAGACATGAACAAAGAGCCACTGGTAATAATAATAACTACATGCAAAACATTTTCTGACGTGTGTGTATGTGGGAATTGGATTTGCTACATTCATGCAATCGCAAATATGGACCAGTAAATGAAGATCAAAAATTTGATATTTTGTATGTTTATTTTATGTCTAACCTATGAGTTAAAATATGTTTTGTCCGATATTCATGAGAAGACTGCATGAAAAAGTGTCAAAATTCCGACTACAGGAAATCTGTGTATGTGTGTGTCTATATATATATAATGTATCAAATGATTATAGTCTTTTGTGAAAAATAATAACTAAAATTATAAATTATTAGATCATATTTGAAAGGTTAAAATTATACAGGAAACTTATCAATTGAGTCACTTCTTAGTATGAGAAATAAGAACTATAAATATATATTACTAAATCATATTTCAATAAGAAGAATGATCATGTAATCATTAACTAATTTTTAATCTTGAGTATAATTAATTATTTGATCTAGATTTATTGAAAAGTTTTCATTGCCACGAATATGTGTATATATAGAGAAAAACTAAGACCATTGTTGTGCGGTCATGTGTGTTGAGTTTGTTGCTTAGTTTTGTTGGCCCTTTTGGATGCTAAATCACAATGCTGCATTTGTATTTTGATTTCAGGTATTCCATGGACCCATTTTCAGAATCCAAAAGCAAACCCAAAAAATGTAGCTGCTATTAACTATGGGTGGAGGGGCTGGAACTCGACTTTTTCCTCTTACTAGCACAAGACCTAAGCAAGCGGTATGGTTTATCAATATATATGATTTTCTTTTGAGGTTTCATTTGATTACTATAAATAGTATGAGTGGTTTGTTTTAAATTTAGAGTAAATGCTAATTGAGGACAATTGGTGGGTGTTAAGGGGGTTCTAGTGATTGAATTTCCTTCATGCAGGGTTATTAATCCTTTCATCATGTTTTTAGGTTCCAATTGCAGGGTGTTATAGGCTAATAGATATTCCTATGAGCAATTGCATCAACAGTGGCATAAGAAAAGTGTACGTTTTAACACAGTTCAACTCTTTCTACCTCAATGGCCACTTGTCTCGCACTTACAATTTTGGAAATGGCGTGAATTTTGGAGGTGGTTTTGCGGAGGTAAGTTATTGATTGGTAGTATTTCCGGAAAGAGTAAGATTTTACTATCTTCTAGGAAATGATTTTTATAAACTAGTTTTAAGAAATTTTATCAGTGAAGCTATGTTACTGATCAAAAGGTGGCATAATTTACATGGAACAGGTCTTGGCTGCTACTAAAACTCCTGGAGAGGCTGGGAACAAATGGTTCTAAGGGACAACTGGTGCAATGAGACGATTTAACTGGGTTTTTGAGGTAGGCATTTTGAATGCTACATACATATATGCTAAAATTACCTGTCTAGTACCATGCAATGAATTTGTGTGGATTACCATGCAAGATGCCAAGAACAAGGATATTGAGAACATATTGAGAATATTTAAAGTCATTAACCACTGTTTGTCAATGTCTTTTCAATTTTGAAAACTTAAAAGAGCTCTTTATAGTAATTAATTGTACAACAATGATAAAAAAAAATGCTTCATATGCATTGTCACAAAGGAATACAATCATATTTTGAAATATGTATATCCATCATGAGACACTCTGCATCTAAGATAATACTAGTAATTTTACTTGCTGAGAGCTGGTCAAGTAAACAAGACACAAAACATTTTCCATAGAAGGTTTGAGTCCTGCTATAAGACAAAAATAATTCTTTATAGTTGTGATCCTTGAAAGGAATTTCTTTGATGTTATTCGTTTCTATCAACTGTACAACTTTTTCATTAATATCCCTTTTGATTACTTACACATATGTTATTTCTAGTATTCTTAATATATATTCTATTCTTCTTGTATCTTTGCTTTGTAACTCTCCTTTTAATACATCTTTTTCATTTGTCGCTCCCTAACCTTGTACCTGTTATGTAATAAGTACTTGAGCCTACAATACAACAATTGACTTCATCTATGGGAACCAGTAAACAGATGAAAAAGGAAAGAGTAAACGTAAAAATAATGAAATTGAAGAAAAGTGGAATAAGAAGTAGAAATGCTTAATTGCATATTTTATTATCTATTTCCATTTTGGATTCCCACAAGTTTTGGCAGAAGTAAACCAACATATTCCATTTAAGTTGCCACTAACAGCAAATTACCAAGACAATTATATTGCTAACAAGATACACTTCACAACCAGGTTTTTAGCAAAAAAATAAACAAATCAAGTAATTTCTACTCAAGTACCCAGATACAGGTTAAACTCATACCTTACTGTCATTCAAGGTCTACAATTAGAAATGCCGATGACCCTTCAAAGCATACTCTCTTTACCGTGCCTCATACGTTTAATTTGCATATCAAGCACTTATTTAGAGCATAAGTTGGATATACAACACAAATCAGATCAATGCCCTACATAGAATAGCAATGCAAATTCTAACTCTATAACATATAAAATAATCCATTAATTACAGAATCGAATCTAGTTACAATAATCCTTCTCATCCCTTAACAACACAGGTAATTGGATTGTTAGACAAATGTTATTATTTAGCCCCAGCCTACATGAATAGGCTATTAGGTTGAGTGGATCAAACCCATAAAGAAAAATCATGTCCTTTGTCCATGAAGGCCAATGTCTTTTTCACATGTGCTACCCTGCTACTGGATTAGATTAATATAACATTCTTTGTTTACTACTAAGCAAAATGTTAATAGTTTTCCATGCCTCTTAACCTCTATTTAAAGAGCATCAGATCAATTCACAACATACAAAAAGAAGCAACACAAACTATGTCCATGTTCATCATACACATGGTAGTCATTTATTAAAAACAAAATCAGTCCCTTCCCCACTAAGTGCAATGCCAATACATCAATTAGCAGCATTACATTATATAGTATTTTTTTCTACAGCGAAAAGAAGAGAAAAGAGGATATTAACACAATTAAAAGAAAACATAATATATCGGGGGAAAAGAAACAATTGATGAGAAGAACTACAAAAATGAAGGATTGAAATGTAGCATGCTTATGTTGGGGAACAAACACCACACTTATATATGCAAGATCGAATTCACAATGCCTATTCAAGGTTGCACATTATCAGGGCACACCTTACCTTCAAACACCAAAGATCTTCGAACACGACAAAGCTTTGGGCATGAACTAAGTGAGTGCTCCACAGTACGGTCTGGGCACGACGGCGGCCCGGCACGGGAGACACTGTTGACGGAGTGCAATGGAAAGAGGCGCGACGATGCACACTGACGGGTTTGACCGCAAGGTGAGTTGTTAGCCAAGGCTAGCTTCACCTACGCAAGTGATGAAGGACACCTACTAAGCATGAGTATATCAATGCTAACCACGACGGTTCTCTATACATAACTGCCTTTGTACACGTGCAATTTACAAAATTGTCATTGCGTCTCTACCCCTACAAAGACGATGAGTAAAAAACGTTGTCGTTCTCTTGATGTTAATTACAATAATGCCACTGCGACACATTCTAAGACGGTTCATTAGAACCGCCTTAGAATGAACCGCCTTAGAATGTGCGTCATAAAAAAAGTCTTTTTTAGTAGTGATCTAAAATCACGGTTTTTAGTTTTTACAAAATAAACAAATATTTATTTTGGTCCATGTAAAAAATTCTTCAGTTTCCAAATTTCAACCTTCTCTCGCATTCATTGAAGGTATATGCCGGTATATAACATTAGTTTTTAGAATCTAGAAGAAGAAAAAAATTAGAAGTGTCACATGCATATTGATATAATATTACAGACAATAGTATATAACACCTAAGATGGTCACTTAAACAGTTAAACTCATAAGTAACTAACAAGTATCAGATAATAATAAGGATAAAAAATAATTATTTCTTAATTTTTTTTAGAAATGAAATATAAAAATCTAAGTACTAAGAATATCTCCAACCATAGAGACCATAATAAAATTGCTTAACTCATTTTCGGTGAGCTAATACCACATGACATCTAAGAAATTCAGCATAAGGCATAGGGCATGCAATCTTTATGAACTTCAACATAGTGCAAACTTAAAAACTTCAACATGTTTTTTATCCAATAATGCATTCCTTAAAACTTAAAAAAAAATCTTATAACTATCTTAAAATTGTTAAACAAAACATATTACCCATATAAACAATCATTTTTATATAAAAAAATTGCCATGTTCATTACTATAATGATTAAACTACATAAGAATTATGATGGAAGCTTGCTGGAGAAGTTTCTATGGAGGCTGGATCTTTGAGCTTCAATGAGATCCTTCAATGGTGATTTTCCACCATGAAGATGTAGCGGAAGATAAAGGAGAAGAGGTTAGAGGAGACGCCGTCCACTAGGGAATAAGCCATGGAAGGAGAAGCTTCACCACCAAGAGAGTGTCTTGGATAAGAAGCTTAGAGAGGAAGCTTCAATGGAGGAAGAGAATGAGAGGGAGAAAGTGGCATGAAAAAAATTGAAGGAAGAAAGGGAGAGAAGTTAAACTTTGAAGTGTGTCTCACAAGTTTCTCATTCATCAAAGTTGTGACAAGTGTTACACATGTTTCTATTTATAGCCTAGGTTAGGTCACTAACTAAATGAAATTCATTTTCATTTCATGTGAATCTAAGAGGAATATTTCAAGGATATGCTAAAGGCATCTTAACATATTTCAAGAATATCCCAAAGGTATCTTAGCGTATTTCCTTTAGATGCCACAAGAATGGAAGGTGTAACCTAGCACATGTGAAAGGAATATGCCACAAGAATATTTCAAGAATATGGCAAAGACATCTTAGCATATTCCTTGAGAAGCTAGATGGGAGAAACTACATACCCTTCCACCCCATGCCAAAATACATGAAAATATAAAAAAGTCATTACTATAAAGACTACTCAAAATGTCTTGAAATACAAGACTAAAATCTTATACTACTAAGGTACCTTTAACTTGTAGGGTAGGGTGTTCTTAATTTGTAGGGTATCCTACAAATCTAAAATAGCCAAAATACAAGGTCCAAAAGAAGGAACACATATTCTAATATTTACAACGGAACACATATTCATAATTAGTATATGGATCCAAAATGTATCCTAAGTCTCATGAGAACCCCAAGGTCTTTTGTTAATCTTCTTGAAATCTTCTATCCAATGTCTTTTGGGATAGGTAGGATTGCATCAAATAACTAGTTCTTAAGTTTAAGAACTCATAAATAATTCTTGTTGGAGATATTCTAAAATCAAAATTCACTTAGATTATAGAAACTAAAAATATATCTAACTTCAAATTTTCTTATTGAATAAATTTTAAATAAAAATATATTTAAAAAAGTATTTTGAATAATGTGTCACCAATCTTTGGAAATCCTACCCTGATTCTTGCAAATGCCCCAAACCCCACTAATCCCCACAGATTCAAAGTGTCATGTGCAAAGCAAAGCTTTTCTCACGACCAAGGAGACAGTTTGGTACTTTGGCTAGGGTCATGGAACCAGGAGGGATAGCTGTTTCACATGCTGTTCAATTAATTGGGGGATTAATTTGATCTCAATGTCTCATCATTCGATTTGTAGAAGGCAATTTAACATTTTTAATGGGTCAGTCAATGTAGCACGTCTTGTCATTCCTTTTTGAGTATAAATTATTGACTTTGTTATACCACCGAATCTTTTGCTTCATTTAATTATCTCTTTACTTGGTTCAGAATTTTTGTTACATATATCCAAAGCAAATATAAATATATTGAGAATAAATATCTCCTTCATTATGTTGTTCTAAGTATAATTAAACTTGCCATCTCAATAAAAGCAATGCACCAATGAGAAGATAATTCAATAAATTGAGTATATTTTTTTTTTCTTTAAAAGTTCAAGAAAAATCTATTATGAAAAGAGAAAGAGGTTTAAAATAGACACATTGATTTTTATTTTTTTTTTGCTTATATAATTTTTGATGAACTGTATATGCATCAAAAGGTACATGTACTGCTCTTAAGGATATTTTTATTTTTAAGTACAATCATGTGTTAAATTTTATAGATAAAAAATTATAGTTGAAAAGAAAAATCCTGTAAAAATAATCAGTTATTTTTTATAAAAATTAATCATCAATAATATAAAATAAAATAAAGTGATAATATTATCCTTTTTTACTGAAATTTTTTTTATCCGGTTTTCTAATAATTAATTGTCATATCATTAAAAATAATTTATTTTATAATAAATACTTTTAAAATATAAATAAAATAGTATTTTATTGGTTAGCAATAACTCATTACATAGATAGTATATTCAAAATTAAACTCTTAAACTTGAGGATAAAAAGAAAACAAGAGTAAAGTAAAAAAATTAGGCCTAATTCAAGCTAGATGTAATATATGTTTGATTTTTGTTTTTTACTTAGTTCCTTAAGAAAGTAAAGCCATTTTTTAGGCTTCAACAATGAATTTCGAAACTCAATGTGTTAGGATCAAACCTATTATCAACATTTTTGTATCTTAAATTTTACATTTTAATTAAAAATGTATTATGAAGAGGGAGAGGGGAATCAAAGACATATTTGCTTATATTTGTTAAGTAAACTAAGTTTATATCGCAAAATTTAATAATTTGGTAAGAATAAGTTGTGAAAATAACTACCCTAAAAGCACTGTAAAAATATTCAGAACAGAAGATAGACTCCAATCTCTAAACACAATTCATTGTAATCTAATTTAGCGGTTCTAATTGGCATATAGAATACGCATAAATTAAAATTGCATATAGAATTTACAATGAAAATCCTTTTCTTCAATGTAGACATTATTTTATTTCTTAATTGTATCCATTGTCCCACTAGGGGTCAAAGTGTTCAAGTCTCATACTGTATGGCCCCAATCAAACTCAACTAAGTATCAAAGTTATGATTAGAAATTTTCCCATGTTTTGTCCTTTTTGCAGTTATGATCTGAATTGTTTCATGGAGGATCGACCACCAAGGCCAATATTTCAAGTCAAGAGCTTATGAGTCCTTTTGGCACAGCTTTTTGAACGCTCAAACATGCAAAGCAAGCAACGCCAAAGGGATCATTACTCATTCGATGGGACTTTCTTGCAACTTCTCACCGGACCCCTCATTCAACTTCAGCTAAAAAAACAATCAAAATTAATGCTAATGCTGGCACTTTCCAGTGAGTTGCCTCGTGGCATAATGTTTGGAGTACTTGTCGGGAAGATTTAGTTAGATGTTTGGCAGAGGATAGAACGGAATATGATGATGAAGCTGAACAAATTAGAATGAAACGAATTAAAAATGGCATTTCATTATTTAGGTTGTTTATAATAGAACAAAACCGATATTTAATTTTATCATTTGAATTTTGAATGTTTGTTAAAATTCTATATGATTTTTTTAAATCTTATAAATTTATAGATTTTTTAAAAATCTTATCCTTATGATATAAATCTATTAAAATTTAAATAACAAAATATTTATTATAAAAGTCTTTTAAAATAAATCATATATATATATATATATAGGTTATTATAATTTTTACATGACCTTTTAAAATATAGATGACTTTTTATGTAAAAATAATATTTTAAAATTGAAATCAAATGCACTCCTCTAATATTATGAGAGGAAAACGACGTAAATTTGTAAGCTTAAAGAGCATGTGTCCAAAATGTTTGTGAAAACCAGTATGAAATATGCTAGTTCTTTTTATCATCTAAATGGATATAAGAAATTTTACTCTAAGTTATACTTAACAATTAAAGTTTCTTTCGTCCAACCGATTGAGGTTAAAGGCTACCCCTGTAAAATCATGCCAAAGCAAATCAATACACATCATAGGCAAAGAAGACAACACCACAACTTTGTCATCAAGCCTTTGTTAACGATTAACCAGCAAAAGGTCTTCACCTTGTGATGCCCCTTCCACCGCCAGATATGACAATAATGCGACTTCTTTTTTTTACCATGCAACAACGGGATCCCCAAATCATAGAACATCTTGAAACATGCCTTATGCACAATGAATGAGCTAATATTGTGGTTCACTCCTTTAGAGAACTGAACACGAGTTTTGTCACAACTTAGCATCGTGTCTGCTGACTAACAAAACATCCGAAGGCACTCCAACATTACTTACATTTGCTCATTACTTGCCTCAGAGAAGAGCAGCACATCATCAGCAAAAAACAAATACAACACATAAGGCTCATCCTACCCCACCTGATAGGCTTCCAGCACCCTCTTGAATGAGGTGCAACAGTCTTTCCACACACAGCACAAAAATGTAGGGGGAGAGGGGATCCCATTGACTAAGACCCTTTTCTGGCCTAAACTCTTGAGTTTTATCTCCATTGACCATAACCTAGAAAGAGACTATAGACAAACAATGGAATATGAGGTTAATGAATGCTTCGTTGAACATCAAATCCCTAAAAGTGTCCAGCAAAAACTCTTATTTAACAATATCTTGTAGCTTATGTAAATCCACCTTCACCGCCATGTACCCTTGCTTTCATTGCTGGTTAGCATAGAGTGGCAGATCTCCTGAGCAAGAATAATGTTGTCTCTGCCCTAGCACCCTAGAATAAAGCTCATCTAATGGGGGAGACACTAGCTTGTCCATAACCTGCTTCAATCTAGAGGCAATGAGTTTTGTAATAGTCTTATAGATAGCATTACATAAGCTTATTATTGGTTTGAACTGAGATATCAAGGGGGGTTGCTCCACCTTCGGAAATAGGATAATGTTGTTTTGTTTATTTCAACTATGGAAGCAGGGTCATTAAAGGCTTGTTTAACTATGTTACAGACTGACTCCTTCACCACCTCCCAATGACCTTGAAAGAATAAAGGGTGGAGCCTTAAGGGGGCCCATACTATGAACTGTTGCCTTAACTTCAAAATCCACAGGTGGAACTTGGATGGCATCAATCTCATCATTAGCCAACTGCAGGAAAGCTCCTATGAGGGGCCATTCTTGATAAGGGGTCTCATCCTTCAACAGGTCAATGAAGAAACCTTCCACAATCCACTTAATGTCACCCACCTCAAAAATTTCTTGGCCATTTTCACTCACAAGATATCAAATCATATTCCTCCTTTTCTTATTGACCACTGAAAGATGGAAAAACCTTGAATTACGATTTTTCGTCTTTATCCAATCTAACCTCGCCCTATGGTACCAAAAGAGGTCCTCCTAATGGAGGATCTTCTGATAGTTTTTCCACAGCTTCTGCCTCAATTTAGCCAGGCCCCAAGAAGACTAACTATTCGGACTCCTTTCAATGCCTTCAAGCCTAGCAAGGATTATTCTCTTAGCGTGAAATAGGTTCCCAAAAATACTCATTGCTCCAAACCAAAGCCTTTTCCTGAAACACAGTAACAACATTGTCCCAACCCTAATTTTTTTACCTTGCACCTTTGACAACCTCCTCAAACGACCGGTCAACAAGCCAATTGGTCAAAAAACAAAACTCCCTCTGACCATGATGAGGGTGCACTATATGATTAAGCCGGATCAGAATCTCCCTAAGGTTAGATTTGAAGAAGGGTAAATGATACACCATAGCCTCCTTAAACATTAATCTCCATTATGAATTTGAGAAGGCCATATCAAGCCTCTCAGTTACACCTCTAGCCTCCCAAGTGTAACAAGGCCCTTGAAAATTTAGGTCCATCAGGCAGTAGTCATCCAAGAACTTCTCAAACTGGTTGATAGAACTGATATTAGGATCACTCATTCCCTTCTTTTCATTCGGGTGGAGGTAAGCATTAAAGTCACCCACCAACATCCAAGGATCTTGCATAGACAAACCAATGTTAGTTAAATCAAACCAGAATTGTTGATTGAAGCTAGTTCTAACGGGATCACCATCCACCGTCGTCATGAACCACCTACAGCCACCACTCTTGTTCTGAATCGATACATGCACCATCTTGGGGGAGTGGACAACCACATTAACATCCAACACACCACTAATTGAGGTTGATACTAACCAAAATTTTATGTCGAGGTTGATACTAACCAAAACGTTTATGTCCTTTTTTGTTCTCTCGCATTTTCAAAAATATCTTATCATTTGAATTTCAAGTTTATGCCTATAAGACACGAACAAACGCACAATTAGGATATTCTCTACAAAATTGTTTTCGTATCAGTAATGGAGACAAAGTGAACACTCCTCAGAAAAAGGAATTGTGCCTTTTTGTTTGTTTATCTCTCTATATATAACATGCCGACACGTAGCAACAAGGATAAGCTTTGAAAGTAAACGAAAAGGTTGGAAGGATCCAATCCGTACAGCAATCATCATCTATCATGATACAAACAAGGTCTTGACAATGCTGACGTGATATTGCCAGGGTTAACATGTCACAATGCCAGCAACCCAACTTCCCACCCAAAAATGTCGTTTCATTATACATTTATTATTTTTATCGTTTTCTGCGTTGGTCGTTCAGTTACCAATGCATTTTTTAATTTTTCATGTTTTTCATTGTTTCACGCTTTCCATTGCTACACGTCTTCCCATTTATTTCCACAATTCTCTCTCCACCGTTTCCCATTCTCATTCTCTCTCTCATTCTCTCTTTTTTTTCCTACCACCGTTCTGTCTATTTCACTCTCTCTACCCTTTCTCATTCTCATTCTCTCTTTTTTTTTCCTACCACCATTCGAAGACGATGCCTTGGTGTTGTTGTTCTCCAAATGCCGGATGAAAATAAGGGAAATGCCGGACGAAAAACTCAAAGGTTATGCTTCGTTTTCCTTCTTCATGTGCTTTTTTTCGATTTTTTTTCACAGCATGTTCATTGTTTCTTCTAAAGCTACATTTTTTTTCCTACCACCGTTCGAAGACGATGCCTTGGTGTTGTTGTTCTCCAAATGCCGGATGGAAATGACGGAGATGCCGAACGAAAAACTCAAAGGTTATGCTTCGTTTTTCCTCTCTATGTACTTTTTTTTCAATTTTTTTCACAGTATGTTCATTGTTTCTTCTAAAACTATCATTTTTATCTCAAAAGCTTCGATTTTTATCTCCAAACTCCATGAATGTGCTTCGGTTTCCCTCTCCATGTGCTTTTTTTCGATTTTTTTCATAGCATGTTCATTGTTTCTTCTAAAGCTACCATTTTTATCTCAAAAAGCTTTGATTTGTATCTCCAAACTCCATGAATGTGCTTCGGTTTCCCTCTCCATGTGCTTTTTTTTTATTTTTTTCACTACATGTTCGTTGTTTCTTCTAAAACTACCATTTTTATCTCAAAAAACTTCGACTTTTATCTCCAAACTCCATGAATGTGCTTCGTTTTCCCTCTCCATGTGCTTTTTTTTATTTTTTTCACTGCATGTTTATTGTTTCTTCTAAAGCTATCATTTTTATCTCCAAAAGCTTCAATTTTTATCTCCAAACTCCATGAATACAGATTCATTTTCTTGCTTTATCCCAAAAAGCTTTGATTTTTGCCTCCCTATCTTCTTCTACGTTTTCTTTTTACCTGTATTTGCATTTGTATGCGTTTTTTCGGATTTTTTTTTCACTGCATGTAGTTTAAATGTTCTAAAGCTTAGAACTTTGGTTTTTTTTGCTTTCGTTTCAAATTTGTGTCAATGTAACCATTTTTGGTTTTTTTCGAAAGCAACATTAACTATGTCCTTATATATTCCTTGGAATAGTTAGTCACGCACGGGGGAGTAGCCACAATGTCATCAGGATGATATTATCGGTCTGCAATTTTCACATGCATTCTATTTTTTATTTTGTGGTTTGGTTAAGGGGTTATTTTGAACCAATTTGCTTAACTTCAATCCTCTTTTTGTGTGACATCAGTGAAATTGACTTCTATTTGTTTTTCACTTCATCAGGCTAAAGATTGACCAGTAATTCAATTAGGCCAAGAAAAACTACTTCAATGGGATCACTCAACAGTTCCTCACAAAATACTTTTTACCTGTTTAGTGAATCTGTAAAATAGGACATTTGTGTTGTAATTCTAATTTCAAGTTTGTTTTTAATAAGCATCTGAATCTTTTGTATATAAATTGTTCAGATCACTCATAAAAATATTCACAGCCTAGATCCTGTGTTGTAATTACAACAACCAGTTTTACCAATGAATATTTACTTTTTATTTTCTATTTCCCTTTCTTTTTTTCCTATTGGCCCTTAAGTTAAAATTTGTTGGTTTTTTTTTCTAGTTTATATCCGGGTCACATAAATGGAAAAAACTTAAAATCAAAACAAAGAAGATGTACACTTTAAAATTGAAAATGAAAACATCTACAATCAATAGATCAACAGAGATCGAGTTTGAATTCAAAATCTAAGAAAGGGACTATACAAACAAGGCCATGGATGGCCTACATGTCAAGTTGTGGTTCACCGTAATTTTCGCCTAAAAATGTCAATTCCTGATATAATGCTTTATTAAACGACGCATTTTCAATAAATAAAGCGATGTGTTTCAAATAATAAATAAATTAAATAATAAATTAAACATTTGAAAGAAAGATGTGCTTCCAATACTCATGTTTTTCAAATACCAATACCCATGCTTTTGGATTACTAATGTTTTTCGCAAACCAACAACAATTATGACCACATGACAAGATGTTTGTCCTTTTTATTCATTTGTAATTAAATGTCACAATATTATCGATGTACTTTTTTTAAAAAACATAATTAATACGCTTATTGATGCACTTTTTTATATTTACGTTTACCAATACACTTTGCTTTTGCACTTTTATTTCACGCTTCTCCATATTTCCTATTTTTTAATTATTTGATTGTTTCTGTCCTTTTTATTCATTTATTGCATTTCTTATTTCTTGATGTATTTGTATTTTCATTCCTACCATGACCATTTTAAATGAAACAAATTCAAAAGTATTGACTAATTTTTTAGTCAACTTAAGTTATATTCGACAAAACATTTTAAGTAGTTTTTAGTTTTTTATTAGCTAAAAAACTCATTTAATTGATTATTCAGTAAATAAGTTTTTTTAGTAACTTCTAACTTTCATTGGAATGTTAGTTTTTAATTTTTATTTTTTTATATTTTCTTATACTTTTATCATTTAATTGGTATATCCGGGTCACATAATCTTGGACCAGTTATGTAAATTAATTTATGGATAATAAAATCAATTTATTTGGTTTAACAGTCAATTAAAAATATTCTGTTAAGATATGAAAATAATCATAATTTTCTAATTAATAAACATATTCTGATAGGACATGGAAACAATGAATCTTAAATATGGCACTATTATCCAAATAAACAAAATTATATAAGTGTGTACATGTAGTAATAATTTATATTTATGAAATATCTCCTTCTGATTCTCTATGGTCATTCATATTAATAGGAACGATGACTCAAACTAAGAGGAGATATTTCAAATTTTTATTGAAGAGTTAGATATTTTAATTATGTTAGTTAAAAAAATAAGATTAATGTTAACATAAGATTAATGTTTCAAACGCAAAATAAATAAATAATTAATAAATATAATTTAATGCTAATCATCATCAAAATAAATCAATTTTGTCAATGTCAATCAACATTTATTATTTTTTTTATCTTTTGCGTTTAATTTGTTTCAGTTTCCCTTCAATGAATGTTTCTTGGACTATTAACAAGTCTACAGTACAGACCTTGACACATGTTTCAAATTCATATTTTATTTAATGTATTTTTTCTGTCAATACTTAAACATTATTATTATACAAATAAACTAAATTTTCCATCATTTCATTATGAATTTTAACACTAATGATAAAAAGAAAAGTTAATGTTTATAACAAAAATTAGTATGTTTCCTTCTGAGTCTCCATGGCTACTCAAACTAATTCGAACGACTTCATTTACAATATCATTAACAAGTCTACGGTAAAGACCTTGACCCATGTTTCAAATTCATATTTTATTTAATGTATTTTTTTCTGTCAATACTTAAACATTATTATTATCCAAATAAATAAAATTATATAAGTGTATACATGTAATAATTTATATGTATAAAATTTTAAATATTAGTATGAGCCCGTGCATCGGCACGGGCGTCTCTCTAGTACCCATTAATTGAAGCCTATATATAAGGAAGATTGAAACTTTGAAGAAAAAGAACTTAGGATATAAGTAAACACAAAGTGTCAAAAAACTCCTTCCAAAAAAGCTCTCATAGATGATCATTTGGTCTCAAAGTGTTATGCTTTGGCTAGCAAAGTTAATTCATGAGTATTCATTTTGCATTGCCTTTATTCTCTATGTGAGAGTTTATTTCTTTGAAAATATTTTTAAACCTGGTTTGTGAAAGTTAAAAATAACTTGATGATAAAAAAATACTTGAATATTATGTTAGAGATAGAGGGAGCAACATGAGCAACATTGAAGACTTAGTTTTGAAGCTTGAAGAAGTTTTATCTTTTACATTTCCAACTCTCTTGAATGACATTTGTATTATTTGTTATATTAAATGTTGCATCTTAGTTTATATCATATCATTTGTGCATCATGCATCATCATGTGTGAGTGAAAAGAAAATTTTCAAAGTTAGAAAATTTCTTCAGAAGATAAAACTCTGTGTTTTAATCAACTACAATCTTATAGTAATCGATTACAAAAGTTGTTTTAAGCTTACAGAGTTATATCTCGTATCGGTTTAATCAATTACAAGCTTATCGTAATCGATTATACAGTTGCTTTTGAGACAATGATTGATTTATTAAGGAGTCTTTGGTTTAATCGATTACCATGTGATATAATTGATTATTTCTCTTTCTATAAGTGTTTCAGAAGTGAACGATAACACTTTAATCGATTAAAAAGATAATATAATCAATTACTTCATTGAATTAATCAATTATCTTGTAGATTTAATCGATTACAAGCGGTTATAATTGTTTTCTCTATAAATAGTCACCTTATGTTCTCTCTTATAACACTTAGAAGAACAAGTTTTTATGAGCTAGAATCACATGCTGATATTAGTTAAAGAAAAGTGCTTAGAAATAGTTACTCACAACCTCTAATCTATGATTATAAAGATCTTTTTGTGACAAGTGAGTTGTGATACTTTCTTGAGTTCAAGAAGACACCTCATTCAGTCAAGCAAGGTTTTGCGAAAAGGATCGATCTATATTTGACTCTAGTTTTTTCGTGTATATGGTTTTACAAATTTTTGTTTGTGCATGAATTCCTGAAGACATGCTAGAATAGGTGTTTCTAGTTTGGGCTAAGGGTAGGTTTCTCTTAGACTCTTATTCACAAGAGACCCTAGTGTTGGGTGCCTAAGTCTCTTTTTCTAAGTGGGAACTGAGATTACTTGGAAGAATTCTATATGCATAGTGAAAATCTAATTCGGGTTTGGATTAGATAACTAGATTAGCTTCTCTAGTGATAGAGAGTGAACCAATATAAAAAGTTGTGTACTTCTTTTCTTGATCTTATCTTTCTTTCTCATTCTCGTCTTGATCAATTTACTAAAGGTTCGAGAAAATATCTTTGTGAAAGAAAGAACTTTAACCAGGATCTTGAGTAAATGGTGGATTGATTCAATATTGATTAACTTGGTTTATCAAAGATTTGTGATACAATTTACGCAAAAGAAGTTTTTGTAACTCTGATTTTAAAAGTTCGTTTTGTTTTGAAAACCAATTCATCACCCCCCCCCCACTTGATTTGTGAGTACCATCATCTTTTTCATGTTTTTCAATCTCAAGATGAGATTGAGGGTGCACTAGAAGTGGCTTGAAAAACACTTGTTGTGATCAATCTTGATTAGTGGAACCCTTCTATGTAGATGCAATTGGCTTTGATGTTTTGATGATGATCATGATGATGTGTTGCAATTGATGCAAATGGGCTTTTCAAGATTAAAATTCAAGACAATACTTCAAGATTACAAGTCACAACATCAAGATGATCACTAGAATATTAGGAAGGGAATTCCTAATTGAATTAGCAAAGGTTTGGCCAAGTGATTTAAAATAAAAAGTGTTTCTCAAAGGTTTTACTCTCTGGTAATCGATTACCAGAGGATGTAATCGATTACCAGTGGCCAAATACGTTTTATAACAGCTATAAAAATTTGAATTCGAAATTTTAAAAGCTGTAATCGATTACACAATTTTGGTAATCGATTACCAGCAGTTAGTAAACGTTTTAATTCAAATTTTAAAAGCTGTAATCGATTACACAATTACTGTAATCGATTACCAGACAGGATTTTCAGAAAAATAATTTCAAGAGTCACAACTTTTCAAAGGCTTTATTCATGACCACCAATGGTCTATATATATGTGACTTAAACACGAAATTGCTCAGAGATTTTCAGAACAACAAAGTGTTTATCCTCTCAAAGAGCAAATTCATTTTATCCTCTTAAGAATTCCTTGGCCAATTCAATTGCAATTCATTAAGGAATTATTTGAGTGCTCAATCTGTAAAATCCATCTCTTTCTAGAGAGATTTGTTCTTCTTCTTCTTCTCATTCTCTAAGGGATTAAGAGACTGTGAGTCTCTTGTTGTAAAGGATCTCTAAACACAAAGGAAGGATTGTCCTTGTGTGTTTAGAACTTGTAAAAGGAATTTACAAGATAGTGGAACTCTCAAGCGGGTTGCTTGGGGACTGGACGTAGGCACAAGGGTGTGGCCGAACCAGTATAAAACTGAGTTTGCATTTTCTCTTCCCTTAATCTCCTTTATTTATTATTGCTTTATATTCATATTCAAATTGTTTTCATTTGAATTAATATTTAAGAAGATTGTCATTAAGGGAATTCATAACTTGAGTAAAAAGTGAAATAGATTTTTAATTAGGGGAAACAGTTTGGAATATCTTAATTCAACCCCCCCTTCTTAAGATATCTGAGGCCACTTGTCTAACATTCTAAAGTTGAATGAACCAGCACTATAAAAAAACAATTGTTCATATTTTTAATTTGTTCTTGTGTTTTTAACTTGATTTCTTTTTAAAACACCTTTGAACACACAAGTTCTTTATTCAAAACTTGTTTTGTAAAAATCTGTTCTCATCTTTGTACAATCCTTATTTAAATTCATTATATATGCTTGTCTTTTATATATGTTTGTGAAAAGATTTCAAACTTAAGAAAAAGTACTTAAATTTCATGAACACACTATTCACTCCCCCCCCCCCCCTTCTTTTAATATGTTAATTTTATTTCATGGAGGCAATGTCAATAATTTTTTGTAACCCCAAAATTAATAATAAAAAAAAAACAAATTTTGTGTGACTAAATTTTGTTACTAATAAAAAAAGTTACAAAAAAATCATAGGTTCATTTGATGGTATAAGTTTTCCAAATACTTCCTTAGTGTTCTAATATAGATTATTGTCATTTTACGTGTCATATCAATATCAATATCAATTGTAAATAATATTTTAAAAGTTTGGATTTTTAACTAAGTTAAATGTTATTGTGCCATCATGTAATCAACTTTACTTTATTGAGTAGAAAAAAAAAGGACTTTGTATTCATTTGGTAGGGAAAATAAAGGAGTAGAAGAATAAAATAGAGAAGAAATAATGAGTCACATGTGGATCACACACCTCCTATATTCTACTTTAATTTGAATATCTTTATTTTATTTATATCTTTTCTACCAAACAAAGAACTTGTGTCATTTTCTAATCACTATTTTATTACAAAATATACTGAAATTGGTATTCAAAATGCTATTTATTACGCACAGGCATGTTAGGCTTAATATGTTTTAAATTAGTTTTTATAATGAGTTTTTATTTTTGTCCTTATAATTTTTTTTATTTTCATCTCTCACAAAATGGAGATTTCTTTTATTAAACTAGGTGATTTCGGAAAATTATATACCAAAAATTAGGTGATTTTGAACCAAAGATGTGTGATTTTTTACTTTTAATAGTGATTGTACTTATAATCAATGTTTTGAAGTTATTTTTTATATTAATTAGAGTTGTAATTAATATAGAAGTTATTTTTTTACATCAATTATAATTATAACTAATGTCAAAAGTTAAAATTATTTATTTTGATAAATAATTTTTAAAATCACCTATTTATCTTCATGATCATTTTTAGTTAATTAATTTTATAATATTTTATATTTATAATATATGAAAAATAAATTTTAATTAAATTTAATGAATGTGTTTGTTTGTTTTTTTAAGTCAGAAACAATCATTACATCTTAAAAACATATCAATCATTACATGGCCATGACAGCCTCCGAAATGGATGGTGGCAGTTTTTTGTTGGCAGTGAGAAAAAATATTTATCTGAATTCACTATGGAGCATGGCTCTATAACCAAACAATTTCAGGGTTTTCGTACATAGTTTTGGTAAAAAGAAAAAGGGATTTTCTACACAGTGAATATAACTATCCTAGACACATACACATGACACATGTTTCAATTACAAGCAAAAATTTTCTTTAAAGAAATTGATGCTTGAGAATACTCAAAATATACACCAGAAGTTAAATAATATTCCCTCTTGTTTGTCGAGCAAAAAAAAATCAAAAGTAAAAACAGAATGGAAAGATGAAAGTAGATAATAGAGAAATCCAAGACAAAATATTTATATATATATATATATATATATATATATATATATATATAAAAGTATTTTATCTTGATTTTTCTATTATTTACTTTCATTTATATATCTCCCTTACCCTATGTTTATTAGCAGAGAAAAAAATTAAAATTTAAATTAGAGGAAAAATAAAAGAAAAGAAAAAATTATTTCTTATAGTTAATTTTTCTTTTAATTTCACCTTATATTTTCTCTTCAACTAAATAAAAGAAAAATATCATTATGCATTTTTTTTATCTTCTTAATTTCCTTTTTTTTTTTCCATTTTGGCTCATTCCAAACGGACTCTTAATTATTTAATATACCTCCTTTTTTCGTTTCTTTACTAAAATATCCTTCTACTTATATCTCTCTTTTCATCTTAATTATTCTTATAGCCATGATTCTTTATTATACTCTATTACCCCATCCCCCACCCATCTTTATTGTTCTTTAATCTTGTTCTTGCATTTCATGCATCTTTTATTCTTTAAACCTAAAGCAATTAAGGTATTTGAAATTGTACCAAAAAATTACATAACTAAAAGCAATTAATTGTGCAATTGCTAAAATTATATAAAAGGTGAAATAATTAGTGTTGTTATAATTAATATAAGAAAATGAATAGTGTATATAGAAAGTAATATATATGTAAAAGCAATTAACGTAAAATGAAATAATCATAGTTAAAATTAATATGAACAATTAAAAATAAAAATAACAGTTAGCATATACTTTATTTATTTAATGTATAAAATTATTGTTATAAACAAAATCTATAAAATAAAAGTAAAAGAAGACAAGTTGATGGTTGTTCTTTTTGGCTTTGAAAATAATAAGTTTAAATAAACGTAACTAGAATTTTAGTGAAGGATCCTGACCAGACAAAGTCTCTAGATCTTGTTTAGGGAATTAAAATGCAAAACCTAAAAGGAAATCTAAGAGGGAGTTTTTATTGGCCCCAACCCTTTTGTTATTGGCATCTATCACTATTAAAAAAAATTAAATTTATCCTTCTCTAATATACACAATGAAATCACGATTTTATTATATTATGAAATATGCAAAAAAAAATGTTGTACAATGAAATCAAGTGATTTTATTGTGCAAGGAGAGTAAATACAACATGTACAATGAAAGTATGATTTCATTACAGAGTGTACAACAGAATCATACTTTTGTTGTAATACAATAGAATCATACAACATATTCATTTTTTTCATGAAAAAACATGTAACACAACAAAAGCATGATTTTGTTGTGTGTTGTGTTACATAAGGGGTGAAATTATAGCATGACGAAATCATAGTTTCGTTGTGTTGTCAAAAACCTAAAAAAATGAAATCATGATTCTATTATGTATACAAGCAAAAAAAAAACAAAACTTAAACAACATGAGTGTAGAGAGTGAAGAGAGGGGAAGAGGAAAGAAATGAATGAGTGAAGAAAAGGAAAAAGGAAAAGATAAAAGGAATGAAGAAAGGGGATGAAAAATTGGTGGGATGGGGAAGGATAGGAGTTAAAATGCTCTGAATCTAACGATATTTTGGTTTTTTCTCTTGGATGACAGGGATCAATAATATTATATTATAATAGTTCCCAATCCAAGAAACCACTTGTTCTCCCTGGCCCATTTGATCTAACAACTTTCAAGCAACCTCAACTTCACCTCAGAATGCATATGCACTCAACAAAGAAGTCCAAGCCGCTACATCACACATTCAATTTGCATGAATCCAAGCCCAATTCACAACTGCCATCAATAATCTAACAACCGAGTGATAGAATGAGTCAACAGCAAAAATAAAAAATAGAAGAGTGCTGCTAGGTGCACCCAGCACTGGTAGTGAAAAGGCCATAATGCCCCTCAATAATTTTAAAAAAAACCCTCAACTCTCTCTCTCTCCCGCCCCGCGTTTCCGCTTCTTCTTCCTACGTTTTTCTGCTTCTTCTTCCTCATACGTTTCTGCTTCTTCTTCTTCTTCTTCACGTCCTCATCAATCAGCAGCTTCTTCTTTCTGCTACTTCTTCTTCATTCTTTTCACCTTAGAGGATTTCTTCTTCTTCTTCGTTGAGGAGGTTGCCGCCATTGTTGCCGTGATTAGGAGGTTGTCATGGTGCATTGAGGAGGCTTCCGCGAAGAGCAACGCCACCGTCCACGTCGAGGGAGCTTCGTGACCGTCCACCGTCGAGGTAAGCACTGTGACCCTGTCCTTTTTCCACCATTGTTGCCAGCGATGGCGTAGAACGCGATCTGAAAGTTACTGTGTGTTTTACGGATCACCTGATCCATAAGCATGTTCCGGATCAACTTGATCCGTAACATACTTACGGATCACTTGATCCGTAACATACTTACGGATCACTTGATCCGTAAAGTACTGAAACATAGTTTACAGATCAAGTGATCCGTAAGCATGTTCCGGATCAACTTGATTCGTAACATGCTTACGGATCACTTGATCCGTAACACTCACAACTTCATTTTAAAAATTGTCAAATATTTGATACATTGTGAGTTTTTTTTGAAATTAGGAATTTTGGTTATTAGGATCACCTATGAATGTATGCTAAATATTTGATAAATAGTGTCATTTTGGAGAATATCAATTGTTTGAATTTGATTTAATGCGAATATGTAATTGTCTTTTATGTAATTGTCACTTAGAACTGAATATGGTATCGAAAAACTGATTCAAACGCCCAGACAACCTCAGCAAATAAATCCCTATGCTATTTGAAGGTGACAAATAAAAAACCAAGCTCACTCTTGATCAAATAGCTAAATGAAAACGAAGAACAAAGACTGGATATTAATGAGCATTGCAGCTATGTACTAAGATTACACTTCTAAATTTACAGCAACTGGAAAATTCTTAAAAAAATATTCCTGAAAAAATTATTATGGCAAGAAATGGAAGTAGATAGAAGAATGATGAGAATCTAGCTAGCCAAGAAAACAAAACAATAGGGGAACATTAGCCCAAAACAGCTCTCCACTTTCTCACCACATCCATAAGAGAAATTAACTCTAGAGAGAAGTATTCCACCCCCCCTCCCTCCTAATTAAAAATGAGGGAATGACTCCTAATTTCCCTTGTTGGTAACATTCTCTGTCAAAGGTGTGGAGTATGGAAGTTAACATTCCACATATGTAAAACACAAGCTAAGTACAACTTGTAATTAGCAAGACCAAATTGCATCAACAAAAATGTTTTGGATTCATTCTTGCTGATGAATTAGTGATATGCAATCTTGGATTGGAGCAACCCCCCAAACCCTTAACAATTTAGCCTTTCAGGTGCCAAAAAACAAAGAGAACGAACGGTAGCATTCTCAGTCAAAGGTGTCGAGTATGGAAGATACATAAATGTTAGTTGCGAACAACTCTCTAGTCTAGTCTAGTACATCATATTTAGGTTGGATTAGAATTTAGGAAAGTCAACACACAATGCATGTTGAGGCAGCAAGAGACTTCTAAGATCTAATTTTGACTTGGTCAGAAATAAGAGCCCTAGAAATAAAAAGAGAGCTTCTTCCCATTTAAGAACTCTAAGGTTCACAAACTACCCAATTGACTCAAGTTACAACTTACAATCTCAACTTAGTTTTTTCTGAAGCATCGATTTCTTCTTTCTTTCGCTTTATTTCCTCTAATGTTGCTTCCATTTCATGAAGCTCATAGCTGAGACTCTGGACAATGTTTTGCTGAATTTCGATGTAGGTGATGGCATCCTCAACAATGGTTGCTTTGTTCATCTAAAATCAATAATATTAGGATCCATAATCAATTTCCATTCAATCATTTAGTGCACTGAATAAAAACTAACTCGATAAATTGAATTATAATTAAATCATTAGATAAAGGAATATATAAGAAACTAAGAAAGTGAAGTTCAAGTGGTTGCATTGTGATGATGGGTACTAAAGACCGTAGCATCAAAAGCCTAGTACTGAGCTTCTCCCTCCTTCTCCTTTCCACCTCAAGGTTCTTGGATTTGAACACTTGTGTGTCACACTCATAGTTTTTCTTCCTCATCCTTTCCCTGTTGCTACCATTTTCAGCATTAAAACAAAACTCATCTAGAGACATGTGTAGCCTTTCTTCACATACATGTCCTACAATCAATGAAAGGCTGACAACTTGCATGACTTTGAGTCAATGAAATTTGCGTTAGACCGATGAAATTTGAGTGAATGAAATCAGTGATTGAATTTGCAGTACTCATTTACAGATCATGGTTAGGACCAGAGGATTAGGTCGTGTCTTAGGTCACGTTACTGGCAGAGGTGTGAGCAGAGGAGATCGTGATGATTCTGATGATGCTCTGCAGCGTCGATGACCTACCGCATCCGCACGGAGGCAGCAAGTCATTGTGACTGCGACGCACGATGAGCCAGTGGTCCCTGCGCCAGATGTTGAGGCTGATGTATTTCCGGATGAGCCGATGGCACCAGTTGATTCTGAGGATATTGTGGCAAACATTCCTATGGACACAGGCGCGGAGGCTACTGAGGATGAGCATGAGGGATTTCCGGGTGGTCCGAGCGACCCATCCGTGTTGACCCAGTATGGGGAACACGTTGCTTGCAGCGTATGGACGGGAGAGGTATTTATAATATTTATTTTTAGTTACTTGTAAATTATACTTTATGACTGAAATTAGTTTTCCTTTAAATGATGATTTTAACGAATTTTGCGTTCCTTTATACTTCAATTCAGGAGCGTCCTGAGTTGAAGTTATCCTCTCACGGGAGGAAGGTCCATAGTTTAGGCAAGCTTGTCCCTGCCATTGAGGGACTCGTTGTTGGGACAAGACTAAGTCCTCTGATCGCGTGTTCGGTAGACACCGACGATCAGAGACTTTTGTCCTCATTTGTGGAGCGGTGGCCCCGGGAGACGTCTAGTTTCCATCTCCCGGTGGGAGAGCTCACGATCACGCTGGACGACGTCTCCTCGCTTCTCCATCTGCCCGTGGTTGGCGACTTGCACGCCTTTCAGCCCTTGCACGTGGACGATGCGGTTCAGATGCTGGTGGACTTATTGATGGTCTCTGTAAAGTCTGCCAGGGTTGAGACAGCCTAGTGTCGTGGACCGTACGTATGCCTGCAATGGGTATGTGATATATAGGAGTGTCGTTGTCAGGCAGGTCATTGGACAGTTGCGGCTTGCGCATATCTTCTTCATCTTCTGGATTGCACTCTATTTGCTAACAAGAGTGCAACCAATGTGCATGTTGTGTACTTGGACGCCCTTCGTGACCTTAGTATGACGGGAAGGTACGCTTGGGGAGTGGCTGCTCTAGTGCATATGTACGACTAGATGAACGATGCCTTTATCAGCCACAACCGACAGCTTGGCGGTTACATCACACTACTGCAGGTAACAAATATGTTTTTCATTCGTTGAGGTTCAACAATGTTCAACTTTAAATTTTGTTAGACTTTCTTTATTAATGTTTATCATTATGATGTTACATCTGTAGTGCTGGATTTACGAGCACTTTCCCTCAGTTGCGGACTCCACTGCTGATCAGGAATACGATGAGGATTCCTCGCGTGCGTGTAGGTGGATTGCGACGAAGAAGACCGTGAAGAACATAAGTACACCGGCGTACAGGGAGCGCCTGGACCGACTTCGGATTCTGGATGTCTGTTGAATCCCGTATGGGGAACACCGACCGGTCCGGGACTTCCATGTCATATCATGCTATTCCGGTCTCTTGCGCTGGGGGCCTGTTGCTGTTTATTACCGACCAGAGAGGGTCGTGTGGCAGTTTGGATACACGCAGACCATTCCTGCTCCTCTTGTCGATTCATAGGTGTCGTATGATGATATACACGACAGGTGGATGCACTACTCGGATCATATTGTTCCAGTAGGTAAGGTGTGCACTATGTCAGGTCAGTGTGCCAGTGACTACATGGACTGGTTCTTCCGCATCTCACATCCTTTCATGACACCAGGCCATGCATCAGATCTTCTGCCTGATGGTCATGCCTTGCAGCCCCGAGTCGTCCCTCAGGTCCCGCAGACGGATATCCCTCACGTGTCGGAGCCAGGAGCATCATCGACATCTGTGGAGGAGCTTGGACATGCAGTGGTAAGTAATACTAATAATTTAGGTCATTTACCTCAATATTTGCATAATAATTTGTGTAATCTGTTTGTTTTGTATTTAACAGGATGTTTATGATGAGATTGTTGAGAGGTTGGAGCGCCATCTAAGTCTAGGGGTGGTCACGCCAGGCTCATCGACACATGAGGTGATCGAAGAATGCCTCAGGATGACCAGGAGTATGACACAGGACCATCTAGTATATGTTAGGTCTAGACGCAGGCGGCACATGGATCAGGCGTAGTTTATTTACATATTTTATATTAATATTCCATGAATATACAAATATTGTACATGAACACATTTCATTAGTATTGTTGGTTTTATTTATTTTCATTAGTAATGTTAGTTTTATTTATTTCCATTGATTGTAATTCCATTTGTGTCTATATACACACGTGTTATTAAAATGGTCTAGTTAACTTAGTTATAGTATATGTAAATTATTATAAATGGTCTAGTTAACTTAGTTTACCAACTAATAAAAAGTAATTTTAAATATAACTTTAGATATAATTGAAATAAAAAAGTTGAAAAGGGTGTAGAAAAAAATAAATTAAACAAAAAATGGACATCATGAGTAGAGGTCATAGAAAAAAATAAATTAAAAAAATTATTATTTTGTTCTATCAAATTAAAAAAAATGTTTTTTAGATATTTATACAATGCCAATGTAAAGATGTGACGTCATTCATTATGTGGTATTTTGTAACAGTCTTTTTAAAGATGTCATCCCGCACACTGCATAAGTCTCCAATGCTATTTTGTAACAATTTTTTTAAAGACGAGTGAGCAGATTCAACCCTACATTTCAAATACACAAATAAAAATAAACATATACAATAATACAATTCCATAAATTCGTCAACATTAATAGAAATAGTTGAACAGTTTCATACCTGTTTGTTGTTGTGTTTCCTAAGTGCATCACCTTATTAGTCCAGGCGGAAACAAATTTTTCCTTGTGTGGTATTATCCATGTTTCCTTGACATAGTCAACAAACATTGGCCAAGGTGCGCAAGTCATTTCGAACTTCTTCAGGCATTCATCAAACTACTGTTCTAAAGGACAATCAGTCAGAGATCCCCAGCAATCCATGACATAATCCCAAGCATTTTTTTGCGCAATTAGTGATTTACATTTGGCCTTCACATTCTTGTTTATGTGAAAGCTGCACAACAAATTTGTGCATTCAGGGAATACATCCTTCACTGCATTCATCAATGTTTGGTCTCTGTTAGTGACAATAACTCCAGTGAGGGCATCACGCTTTAAAAAAAAGGCCTCGGAAGCGTTGTAAAGCCCATACCAAATTATTAATGCGTTCACCCTCCACATATATAAAACCGACAGAGAATGTCATCTCAGTTGGTGTCACTCCAACAAAATCGAGCAGTGAGAGTCTGTACCGGTTTGTTTTGTAGGTGTTGTCTATCAAAAACACCAAATTACATGTGTTGACTAACTTCACTGAATCAGGGTGACACCAAAAGATATCACGAACCACGTCTTCATCCTTTATTCTGTGCCAATGAATATACTGATCACTTTCAAGAAGCTTCATCAAATGTTGCATTTCAAGATCGTTTCCTCTTATGGAAGAACGAAATGCACTTCTTGCATTGTATATCTGTTTAATGGTCGTACAACTATTGGCATTGTGTTCCTTCAGAGTTAGCAGAATGTTTCTTGGCTTCACCATGGACTTCGTCATATCAGCAATAAGTGTTTTTTCAGCTTTAGTCAATCGCCCCGCATATGGATGTCCAACTAATGATTTGGTCAATTCATGATTATGCACTCCACAAATCAACTTCACCATCCAGCCTTCTCCTCCAACCGCTGGCTTGCAACGAAGCTTGAAGGGACACCCACATTTCCTAGTCCCAGTGTCTCTTCTAATAAATTTTTTTTCCTACACCTATACTTGCCACTCCTTTCACAGCCAATTAACACAAACGTAGTCCTTCCTCTACTACCTGTGTTTGTGTCCGACCTTAAAATCACCGCCACAAATCCGTTTTCATGAGTCACGGATCGAACCCACCACAAAACATCCTCTCGGCACTCAAACACCTACAAAGAAATCCACATAATTTAAGTTTTCTACCAGTATTCATTTTATTAAATCTGTGACAAACATTAACATTATAACCTGAGAAGTGTTGAACGCATCTGAACAATCAACATGTGGTTCATTCGCACCACATGCTTCTACATTTTCATAATCCATATTCGCTCGTTCAGACATTATTTCATACATTCACTCATCTTCGTCCATCTAACCAAATCAAACAAAAAATGGCCATACAAAAAATTAGTAATTTAAAAGAAGAAAAAAGAAAAAAAAAGAAAAAAAAATTCAAAAACAACAAATACCAAAAATAAGAGACTTACGGATCAACTTGATCCATAAGAGTGTGACGCAGCTTACGGATCAACTTGATCCGTAATAGACTTACGGATCAACTTGATCTGGAAGAGATTCGTACGTCCGCGACAGTCGCACCACCATCTGCGTATCTTGTTTGCCGCCGCCGACCACCGCAACGCTCAACGTCAGTACCTTCACCTTCATCGCACCTAACCGTTCCCAACGAACCCACGAAAAAGAGAAAATGAGAAAAGCACAACCAACAAAAATGGAGGTTTGTTGCGTTTCTAAAAAAATTCATTTTTAAGGAAGAAAGAAGCTAGGGGCATTTTTGCCATTTATAAACTTTGTTGGGTGCACCTAGCAACACTCAAAATAAAGCCATCAAGTAATGGGCCCAAAACAAAACCTGAACTGATCAAAAGCTAAACCAAAGCCGAAAACACACATAAATTTTTGCTAAATGGTACCAGAACCTTACTTTCAACAGCACCATCATCTCGTGGAGGAGCGTCTTCAAAACATATTTTAATATGACACTTTTTAATTCGCTCTCTATTATTAAAAATTACAAAATTATAGGTAAAAATCATTAAATAAAAATAAGACCCCACAATTTTCTATAATTTTAACTAACAATAAAAAAATATTCAAAATGTGTATTAGCAAAAAATATATTTCTAAAATGACAAATACTAACTAATACCCTAAGTAAAGGAACTAAAAATGCAAAGTTTTTTTTATTGGGACACGTAACACAACACTGTCCAAAACTTTTTTGTGTGTTTTCTTATAATTTTCACAATAAATACTATTATATTAGTGTTCTCCTAAGATTACATTGATGGATTTTGTGGCCCAATTCATGACCTTTGAGGCCAGATCTAGCGTCGTGGTGGTGGAGGATGGGGTTGGGGTTGGGGTTGCAGGCGGTGGTGGTGTACAAGGTTGGGGTAACACCCGATGGTGGTGAATGAGGGTAGGGGACTGAGAAGTTTGAGGGGAAGGAAGGGGTGTAGGGATTTGGTACTGAGCAAAAGAGAGATTTCCCAAGGGTTGGTAGTGCCAATAGCACTATTGATAGTGAGAATAGGAATTTCCTATGACAATTGGAAAGTCTACATAAGGAGGAGAGCCTTCAAGTCTTGGGCTGAAGTTATGTTCACAATCATCATTGACCCAAAATCTAAAAGGGAATTGCTTTGGACACCCAGCTTTTTTGTTGGGACACCCAGCAGCACAGGTGAAAGGGCTAAAATACCCTTCACCTTTTCTTTAAATACGGATTGATAATTCGTATGACTCATATGGATCAACAATCCGTATTTAAAAAAATAATTAAAAAATTAAATAAAAAAAACTCATATGGATTGATGATCGATATGAGTTATAGAAATTAATTTTTTTATGTTAGTAATAGTTTTAACAATTTTATAAATATTGATTTGGTAATATTATTTAAAACATACTAAACAACCACCAAACTTCACCATAAATCCTTAACAAAGCACGTGCACCGCCAAGGACAACAAACGCGCACCAACAGAAAGTAACAAAAGCAAATTTCAATTACAGAGTAAGATTTTACGAAAACAAAAAAGAGCTATAGAAATGAAAAAAATATATATACTATTTATAACCCAAAATGCCTATAAGGACAATTTTGGTATTTTAGAAAACTACTAGGTGTACAAGCAAACACGCTCGATACACAAAGCAGTTCCCAATCTAAAACTAAATAACACAGCCCAATTCTACCGTGGACCTTGTGGATAAGTGGTTTTCGGTGCACCACTTTGATGAATCGTTTGATTCATCTCATCTCACAGTGAATCTTCTTCTCCCATTCCCATAAGAAGTGCTGGTGTGAGCCTGTTGTCGTGGCCGGTGCCGCCGCCGCCGTATCGAAACCTTAATTTCAACAACACCAATACTCTCTCATATGGCAATCCGAAACATCAGCAGCAACAATCTCAGGTTCTTCTCAATTCCTCATTCTGCTTGTTCTACCTTTCTTTTCTCTCACTTCTTCTCAAACACCACACCCTTTTTTTCACCTCCCCACTTGTCAAGTTCTTTGCTTTTCTCAACCCCCAAACACCCTTTTGCGTCTTCTTCCACTTTTCGCTCTAATATTCATAATGGTCACGCACACTTTCATACCCGTATGTCTTTTTGTACGTATACTCCTTACTGGGGTAGACCCCATGCTACTTCAGAGCAATTTTATCAGATCATTGCATTGATTCGTGAGGATGTGGATGAATTGGGGTCCAAGTTGAATAGTATGAACGTGTCTTTGTCTGATGCATCAGTTGTTGACATTTTTCAGATATTAGCAAGTGAGAAAGTGTCAGCATTGCAGTTCTTTGATTTTCTTAAAGGTTCTGATCCTGAACTTTGTTGTGATCCTGATATAGGTAGCTTGTTTATTAATAACTGTGGGTTGTTGGGGAATTATGAGGCAATGGTTCCCGTTTTGAGTGGATTTAGCCATAGAAGAGTTTTTTTGGGAATGAAGGCCTTTGGGTTTTTGCTTGATTTAGGTTTGGACAAGGCTTCTAGTATGGAGTGTGTGAGGAAAGTTATGGCTGTGTTCAATAAGGTTGGTGGGATGTATCAAAGTTGTGGTGTTCAGTTGTTGATAGAGATGTTTGGTCTTTCGGGTTCTTTTGAGATAGCCGAGTTTGTGATAAGAACGGCTGGGAGGAAGGTGAAGCATTATCATGTCTTAATGAGGATATTGTGCAAAAGTGGTGATTGTAAAAGAGTTAGTGATTTGGTTAAGGAGATGAAGAGAAGTGGTTGTGATATGGATGTAAGTACTTATAATTTGTTACTCAGTTGTCTATGCAAGAATGGTAAAATTGATGAAGCATGGCAATTGCTTGAAGCTATGGAGAAAAACTATGGTTTAACCAATGCACATAGCTTTGATATTCTCATTAACTTTTTGTGTAAGCGCCGCCAGTTTGATTCGGTTTTGAAGCTTCTTGATAAAATGTTTTTGAAGGGTATTGAACCTAGTATTTTAACTCATGCGGCGATAATAAAGTCTTATTTTGAATCAGGAAAGTATGAGGAAGCACATGAGTATGTGATTGGTTCTGCTAATAGGCTAAGCTATTCCAGCAATGCAAACTACGGCTTGCTTGCTACCCTTCAGTTGAAGAATGGAAATGTGCTGCTTGCCTGTAAGGTTCTTTCTGAGATGATGGACAAGGGTCTGAAACCTAATTTTTCAGTGTACAAAAAGATTAGGAAACATCTGGAGAAGAAGGATGAGAAAGATTTGTCTTTGGAATTATTAAGAAGATACTCGAGTTTGGTTGAAAAATAAAGAAAGGTGCTAGATTTTGTGCAAAATGCTGTGATGTTATTCAGTGTTTGCTAAATAGTCTCGCTTCCTACTGATCGGTTCAGCAAATGATATTTACTTCAAATTTATTCATGAATGCACTATCCCACTTCAGGTAATGGTTGCCACTACTGAGAAAAAATTATATTGTGATGATCTTTATGTTTTAATGATGACAAAAACTGACCTGGTTTGGTCATGCAAGAAGAATAGTAGAGGCTCCTCAGATGAATGAAGTGGATGGAATCAAATGAAAGATGGCTAAAATGGATAAAGGAAAACCAAAAAAAAAAAAAAACGATGGAAAAAGCCCGCTAAAAAAGACCTTTGAATTATTTAATTGAAAATGAAGCCCCACGGAGTCCATTGAAGTAAGCTTGGTTGTTGCTGTTAAGTGGGGAAAAGTGTATGTCAACAAGGGCTATGGATCCCCCTCACTATCCAAAACAACAATTTTTCATGCTATTCTTTCTTTTTTTTATAATAGCAGAAATAGTTAAGTTTGGCTCCCTTAAACAAAGTGTTATCTGTTCCCGTTGGCCCCCTGATGCAAACCTATTTAGCTCTGCCCTTGGTTGTTGTTATCTTCTTGATATTTTAGTGGTTTATTGTCTTTTTTACATTTATTTCAAGTTTCCAACTTACCAAAATAACAGTAATAATAAAAGGTGAAAACAAAAATGAGAGTTTGATAGCAAACCCAATTTGTTGTGGCAGAAGTGAACTAGTCAATAGGAATTATACATCTAATCCATTGCATCTCTCTATCTTATTTTTCTCCTTCTTTCTCTCTTTTACTATTATGCTTTTTGGTAACTTCACTTTCTGTCTTCCAAATATTGTATGCTTTCTTTTGTATATTTTTTACTGTAATGCTGAACCAGATAGTTTGTTATACTTGCCAGTTATAGCAGAGTCCTTTGGGCTCAAAATATAGTATTGTATTGTATTATTTGATCAGAACATTTAATGCTATGATTTAGGAGAAGGGGTGAGACTGAGAGATGATAACCAACACTGTATAAGGCTATAAGCAACTTGCTTTAGAAATGAACCGTATATTTAAACATTCACTCTTACACACTTCCATAATTTGGGTATGATCCTCATGCTGCAACTCAAGCTTATGGTGTAGGCTTTTCCCCACAATCCCTCACGATTTGGTATCCCCAGGTATGTTTCTCCTGCCTCACTCTCAAACTGAGTTGTAACCACCAGACAATCATCAAGGATCACCTCATTTCTTTTGGATATTTTCTTGATGAAAACCCCAATTTTATATGGCTGCAATTATTTGTGAATCACCACATTTCTTGGCCATTTTGTGGCTCTAATATTAGGACCACCATCCTTTTATGTTTACTAACTGTCTTATGCTTTCATCTCGGGCAAAACTAGCTGAAGTATTCTTTGACATATACTGGCCAATGTGATAGGAATGCCAAATGTGATTTTTTAGCCTTAGCTTTCATCACTGCATCGTGTGCCCTTAAAAAAGTAAAATGATTTTATTTTCTGTAGAATATGTAGAGAGAAAGCTTACACTGGCTCTGGAAAATTGTCTCAATTTTGTTATGGATGTTACCATATTTTTTTCCATGTGAATTATTTATTGCTATATTTACTCTAGGATATTCTTATAATGTTAAACTCATGAACTGAAAAAAACTTACACACGTGTCCTTGTTGTCACAATAATATATTACTCTATACAATAATTGATGCCCACAGGCATGTTTCTTATTCACCTTAGTAGTTGATGTTCTAAGTCTGTTCGTTTTTAATGCAGGTCATGGTGCCTACAAAGTTGGCCGCCATAAGCTTGTTATGGGTGTTCCTATTTTTTCTAGCATTCTGTTTGCAACGTATTGCTCGATTTAAATCTTAATTATTTTGGTAACAATTTAAATAACTGATTTTGCTAGAATTTGATTTGTTACACAGTTTTTCTTTCTTTTTGGGCTTCGAATTTTTTTTTCACTAAAAAAAAATAAATAAGAAAGGATTTGATTCTGCTAGCATCTCTAGTACTCATATTACGAGAACGCTTGATATCTTTGGGAGAAGAAGAAAATATTGTGAGTTCAATCTGTTCCACTAACAAAGTTAACATTCTAAAAAAACTAATATTTGTCGGATATTTAGGTGTTTCTTGTTTGTTGTTAGGATTAGTGTTCAAGTTGCCTATCAAGAAAAATAAAACAGTTAGTGTGTAAGTTATCTTTAAAAAGTACAACCTGAATAGGGTAAGGGCATATTTGCACTAATAACTCTTCTACCTTTTTTATTTTTCTTTAGAGAAATAGTGCTTTGAATCTTTCGATTGTTATTATGTTATAACCTTTTTCCTCATATTTCATTGTTTTTATATTTTATAAAATTTGATGAGAACTCATTTATATTTCTTTCTGTTGTTTTTTTTTTCTTATGTCACTTTTTGGGTGTAGTTATGGGCTATGGCAATAGTGGTGGCTGCCACATTACATCACAGGAAAAGAAAAAGAAAAAAACCACAAGACCAAAAAGACAAATAACTTCATTATCCTCCAACTCCAAGCCTCATATATCTAACCTTTATTTTTTCTCCATACTTTTGAGTTCTCACGTGGAAAATGTTCGTAACTGATCTCAAACAATTATTGAACTCTAGTCTAGAATTTGTTTCAAAACTGTGTTTTACTGTGGTCATATGATTTCCTTTTCTTCATAGAATAAATCTTTAAAATATTGAAATTATGCAAGTAGTTTCTAAAGTAATATTAATAAATTTAATTCTTAAATTGATATATTTTACTAATATTTAAGAACTAATTTAAAGGATTTCTCAATATTTAGAAAGATTATTTAGAAGAGAGAATAATACCTTAAAGATAAATTAATGATCTTTCTTTATACCATACCCTTTCATAAATTTTCTTTTTATTACATAGTGCATGTAAAAAAAAAAGTTCTTTTGGGAAATCTTTTGTTGGCCTTTCTTATATGCCTCCTCCTGACCTCCCTTCCCAGTCACCATCCCTTACCTCTTCAAGTTGTACTAAGTTAAAATAAGTCTTTTATAAAATTAAAATAATTTAACTTTTTTTAAAAAAAATGATTCTAGCTTATGTATGAGTTAATTTTCATTTATAGGATAATTTTTTTTCTTATTTTTTTTCCTACAAGTGCTTACAAATAAATTTATCCAAACAGAGCATAAGCAAGCAAATGTTTGCAATAGAGGCTTTGAAACCACCAAACATAGTCACATATTTTCCTAAATGAGATAATCAACATATAAACTTACAACTAGTAACTTACCTCCCTCCTTCAGCTTTATGAACAAGGTGTGTTTATATTCACATTTCTTTAAACCTTCTCTTACAAAGTATGTTTCAATTCTGATGAGTACTCTACTAAGGATCACAAATTCAGCATCTTAATGGATAAAATTTCAAGAAAAAATTGTAGAAGAAAAGGAAATAAAATGGATTGAGGCAAGAAATAGAAAGAATAATACCACAATCCCTAAGAATTAATAAATTGAAGAGAATTTGTCACAAAGAATAATTTTTTTTATAACAACTTATGGTTTTAAAAAAACCACGATAAAACACCCTCTCACTTAACACAAGGGGGTTGTTATTGACTCCAACATAGTTGCTATTGGCCCTTACCATCTTTCAAAATTTTCAAAAACACCTTTAAATAAAAAAAATGATATGTAGAGCCTTTTAGTTAACATGTATGACCTTTTTACTTTAAAAACTAACAACAAATAATTTTTTAATTATGGATCTAGAGCTCAAGTTTTATTTGCTTTTACTCTTGTGTCAATCCTAATTAGCAACGCATACCATATGGATTGTGTCCAACCTGCTACTAGAGTGAAAACTTCAATACAGTGAATCCCATATTATGTCTAACTTTTGGCCATTGGTTGTCCTTGCACTTATCAACTTGACCATTGCCATTCAACTTCATCTTAAAAATCCATTTAATCCCAAACTTCTTATGCCAATTAGATAGGTATGTTAACCATCAAGTAATAATGTTTCATTTGACATTCAATTTCATCTTGAAAATTCATTGTCTTATCCTTGCATATATAAAGAAATAATTTTCAAATTCGAACTCATGATCATTCAACTTTACCGTTATGTCAAGGATCACCTTCCAATTTAGTCTCTTTTATTTAAATTTTACTAGTTTATTTAGGAAGAAATTATCAATAGGTGAAAATAATCTTATATTATAATTTAAATTAATCATAATAAATCTAAAATATAATTTATTTATTCAAATATATTTTTTTTATTAAATATATTATATATAATATAATTTATATATTAAAAAAATTTATTTATTATGATTTTTAATTATATAAAAATAAAAATTTACCTTATGCAGTACATCGGCTAAAGTGTCAGTATTAAATTAATTGTTAAAATTATAATTATATTCCAGTTTTAATTCTTAAAATTAAAGAAAATATTGTTTAATCTCTAAAGTTATTAAATATTAGTCATTTTTAGTTTTCACTGTTATAATTTAAAGAAAGTTTAAATATATTTAAGATCCTTGATTAATGATCCAATTTTGTTGAGTCCTTAATAAATTTTTTTAGTTGTTTTAAATCTTTTATATATTAAATTTTTTGTTTTGAGTCATCAATTTAAGTGAGAACTGACACCATCACAATTATTGATAGTTTTGGAAATATCAATTTGAAAGACAATACATTTTCACCTAATTAACAATAGGAACTTAAAACAAAAGTTTCAATTTATCAAAAACTTAAAACAATAAAAAAATTTATTAGAGACCTTAAAATAATTCAATCATTTATCATAGACCTTAAACATATATAAGTAAAAGAGTTAAAATTAAAATGTTATCCTTTGATAATTTTATAAATTTAATAAATATTGGCATATTTTCAAAGATTATATTAAATGTACTTACAATTGGATTAACTTAATATCTTTGGATTGTAAGAATGAATTTGATGCATGTATTGCTCAAAAAAACAAAATCAATGATATCTCTTTAATTTGATAAGAGACAGAATTTGGACGTGCATGGGATGACACACAATAAAAGTGAGAAATTTCTTTAAAAATGGATCCGAGTTTAATTTTTGCTAAACTTTTAATGGGGAATAAATTTACTCAAATTGCACTCTCAACCAGAAAGAGGAAGAAATATTTTAGTCTACTAAGTTTATCCATGACAATCATGGTTAATCACCGTCCCAAATATCCTTATCATAATGTATCAAAAATATAATATGAAATAAATAAATAAATAAATTCTCTCTCTCTAAAAAAACTAATTTGGTTGGGTCGGTGGAGAAGCGTGAGCCAAATTAGACAATAAACATGGACAGTCAAATCTGACCTTTATTTGTTTATTTATATTATTATTGTTTATATATATATATATATATATATATATATTTAAATTAAAAAGAAAATAATATTAGTAGTTATTAGGAATAACAACTTTATGGATGAATCTTTACGTATGTATTCCATAAGGTTAAAAAGATTTTAAGGATAAGATGAAAGCTCATGTATGATGTTGCAAATTAATAGAATATTATGGTAGGCGTAGGCGTTAGGATTGTCATGTGTTGGTTGGATTTTCAAGCGCGGTAATGTAAAAAAAACGTGGATATAATATACATTATGTATCATTATTTGTTTCTATTACATTTAAACAAAATTATTTTGAAATTAAAAAAAGTAAATTTTCACACTCTTTTACCCCGTTCAAACAAACTAAAAATTTGTTAATGAGTTGAGTTGAATTTTTTAAAAAAATTATATAAATACGATTTCATTTTACTCAACCTAACCAGGAAAATTTAGATAGAATTGACTCATAAATTTTGTTAAACCCAACCATATTCATATAATTCCTCGTATAAATGTTTTTAGGATAAACAACAATTTTGGTCCTCTTTTAATTTTTAATTTATGATTTTCGTCTTCTTATTTTTTTAGTTCATATATTTTAGAAAATTTGTAATTTTGATTCAACTAACATTTATGCATATATTTTTTATTTTTTATATTTTAATTAATTAAATTATTTCTTGATGATATCTTAAATAAATATGTTTGATCTAGGATTCAATTTGGATTAAAATAAAAAAAAATAAAGTGTATGTGAAATTAAAATTTGCGTCAAAATTACATAGTTTTTAAAATGTAGGACTAAGATTGTATAAAAAAAGGGACAAAATCATGAATTAGGAATTAAGGAAAACCAAAATTACAATTTAGTCATATTTTTAGTACTTTAAAGAGAAAATATCAAATAAATATTAACAAATTTAACATCTTGAAAATATAAAATAAATTCTATATTTATGATGTTATTAGAACTTCAAATCCTTTGGTGTTTAATGGACATCACATTTTTGTCCTTATTAAAAGGTGGAGGCGCTCATTGAATTGAGAAGAGATGGTGTATGTAAATTATCATTGGCTTTGACTCTTGTCTAATGTGAAACTTTTGACATATCAAAACAAGTCCCTTAATCAAGCCTGAGGGGTAATAATGGTGTAGACCTTTCTTCAAATACCAATGTTTCAACCTCATATTCAAGTATTGATAGTGTCACCTGTCACACGTCTTTATAAACAATACATTTTTAGTTTGGGCATTTTTAATGTAAAATTTAATACCTACTTAGTTACATGCTCGTAATCAACACAAGACAAAACACATATAAAGGTATGTTTGGTTTTTAGATTTATTCCTTTTTTTAATGCATAAAATATGAAAAATTTCAAAAGTTACTTATAGATATGACATATATATATGGGTTGGTAAATCATAACCAAACACATACTTAGCATCATATTGGAGGCCATTGGCATTGTCCATATCTCTCCAAATATAATCTATATACTATCTATAAAAGAGAACCCTCCGGAAATTCCTAAAATACCCCTGACTAAGATTGTGACAGCTGTTCATTTCCTTGGTTTTTTGGTCTTTTAGCCCTTTAATTTTCCGCTCTTCTGATGCTTACAGGTGTTTCATTTTGCTGATTGTGGCATTTACACGTGTTTTATTTTGCATGTTGTGCATGTGCTGGCTTTTGCTTCTTTACGTGGTTTCTTGCATTTCATTCTTCATTCTTCAGTTTGCGTGTTTTTGCTTTTCATTTTTTCAGATACAGACCAGCTTAATTTGGGTTCTGTTTGGTGCTGTTTTGATGTATGTTTTCTTACATTCGATGTTAGCTTATGGTTTTTTGGCTTTTCTTTTCTTACATGCATATTACCTTTCGGGTTTTTGGCTTTTGTTCCTGTGCTGATTTCATGTTTGTTTTGTTACATGCATGTTATTTTTTCATTTTGCTATGTTGGACGATGTTTGGTTTGCATGTTTGGTTATCATGTTTGTCTGTTCGTGGTACTTCTGCTGTTCTGTTCTGGTGTTGTTTTCATGTGTGTTTTCTTACATGCATGTTAGCTTCTCATTTTTGTGTGTTGAACGAGGTTTTGGATTTTTTCTTAGCTTATCGTGTTTCTATTTTGATGGTGGTTTTGTTGTTTTTTTTTTTGCAGTATTATGGCACGTTCTCCAGACAAGATAAAAAGCATCGATGGCTCAAAAGAAACTCTTAAACTTAGTGTGAGGATTAGTGATCTATGATTTATTGGCACGCCTAACAAATCTGAGCAAGCTGAAATGGTGTTTGTGGACTCCGATGTATGCTTCAATTTTGTGTTTTTTTTTTAGGTTTATTACTTATTACTTATTGTTCATTTCATTGTGTTGTAACCTTAATGCAATCCAGGGTGATGAGATCCACGCTGTTTGTAAACAAGACCAATTGAAGTAAAAAAAATGGACTTGAAAGAAAATTGTACTTATGTCATGCACAATTTTAAAGTGCTAAAAAACAATGGTCAGTACAGAGTGTGTGATCATAAATTTAAATTGGTGTTTATTGGGGTTACTGTTGTGAGGGAGTGTGTTCTAGGGGACATCCCTTTTAGAAAATACAGGTTTGTTGGATTTGCGGATGTTGTGGCTGACCAGTTTGAACCTGGACTATTGGTTGGTATGTTAACTTATATTTTTGCAATTGAGTTTATTTTGAAAGTTCTGTTCTTTTTGGAATTAAATAACATTCCCTGATTTTCCTACTTGCTTTAGATGTTATTGGTGTTGTGGAGGAGGTTGTCTTTCGCCAAGTTTCAGGAAAAGGTAGAAGGGCAGTCTTTAAACTAAAGGACTTGAGGTAAAGTTCGATTCTTGGTGACAATTTGTGTGATATGCTTTGTCAAGTTGTGGCTATGATTACATTATTATTAATAACTGATTCTCTCATAACTATTTGTTTCTGATAGCTAGCAATTGTGGGATGATTATTGCTTGCAGTTTTTGAAGTTCTTAGATGATTATGAAGGTGATGGCCCAATTACAGTTCTATTGAGCCATTGTAGGATCAAGGAAGCGCAGGGTATATCCTCATCTTGAATTTATTGATTTCTCTGTTTATGCTATTGCATGTTATGGTTCTGTTTTTTTAAATGATTTAGGATCTTATCCCGCATCGATCAGCAATTCTTTCAAGGCTTCAAAGTTAATTATTAACCAACCCATGATGGAGATTCAAGAATTCAATGAACGGTATTTTTTGTATGTGTTATGTAATATATGTTGATCATTTTTTGTCTTATTTTTGTTGTTCATTCTATATTTGTAGGCTTGCAGAGTTGGGCATTCAGGTTTCAGGTGAAGGGAGTACACAACTTTCAGGTTCTATCCAATTATCATCAAAAGAATCATTCTTTGGCAAGGTTGAGGCAAAGACTATTGCTGACATTAACACCATCTCTGAAGTAATGATCTTACATAGATTTTAATTCTTTGTCGTGCATTATTTGAAGTTTTTTTTATTTGATGTGTATGCTGTTTCACACAAGAAATTGTTTGTGTCATTGTTGGCACAATTACTAGTATTGTTCTGGACAATCATTCATGGTGTTATACAGCTTGCATTCAGTGCCATAAAAAAGTGATGCAGAGATGGCGCCATTTACATGTGCATGCGGCAAATACAATAAGGAAGTTGTGCTTAGGTCATTGTGATCTTTTAAAATGTTGTGTATTTTTTATACCTTCATCATTTTTTCACTATTGGTGCATATGGTAGCTGGTATAGGCTTGAGGTGATGATCAACCAGGGAAATGAAAGCACAAAATTCCTGCTTTGGGACCGTGAATGCAGTGAATTAATTGGTCAATCAGCTGATGAAGTTAATAAGCTTAAAATTGAAGTGTGTTTTTGGATTCAACCGTAATTGTTTATGTTTGATATGTTATTTTTTGTTTGTGTAATACAATTATTCTCTTTGAACAAGGATGGTGATGTTGATTTGAATGCTTCACCCCAAGTACTTGATAAGCTGCTGGGTTATGAATTTGCTTTCAACATAAAGGTGCAACCCAAGTTCAGGAATTCTGCTGTTTTGAAGTGTTCAGCTGACTCGAGCTTAATAAATGTTGTGATGGATATGCTAGCTGATGCTGAGGTAATGTTCAATGCAAGTTATTTGACATTAACTATTGTGAAAAGTATGTATTCTATTCATATTTATTTGTTTTCCATGGGTTGTGTTATCTTCAATGATGTCTTATTCAGACATCTTCAAAAATGAATATCCCGGTTTCTGATTCCAATCATTCTGCTCAACATGAATCTGTGAGTTTTGATCACTGCTCCCATTTTTTAATATAATCTTTCTTGCAATTCTTGCATTTTGACACTTCATGGCTTTCAACTTAGCATTCAACTTATTCATTGCTATTTGTTTTATCCAGCAATCCCTGTCTGTGACAGCAGACCATGATCCACTGCTTGGACTCCCCTTGTGATGATGAAGCAGGGACCTCTCAAATTTCACCTGCACAGCTTTCATCCAAAAAATTAAAAAAACATGGTGCAATTTAGTGCATTTGGTTGTTTTCAAGTTGTGTTGAACAATTTTTTTTGCCTTGCTATTTGTATATTTTACATTGGCTCCTACCTTTAATTCTGCTGTGGTGGTGTTGCTTTAGAACTTTGATCAGAACTTTTGTTTAAATTTTAATCTTATTTTGTATGCAAGTATTCTGGGATTTTAGTTCTGTGGTTTATCCGATGTCACCTTAACTATTGCACTATATACAAAATCCTTATTTGTTCAATTGTTAAAATAAATATCGACAAACCATGGTTATATTAATGGTTATAAAGGCATGTTTCAAGAAACTCAACCTATGAAAATGTTATGAATTCAAATATATCGTGAGAGATAGAACAAGTAAGATTTGAAAATACAAATCAGAGATTGCCAGACAGAAAGTTCAAAAAACATGTTCTTCACAATCATGATAACTTAAAATTCAATTAAAATTTTAACGGACCATTGAAGCATCTGATTTTAAGGTGTGCATCCTTAATTGTCTGAGCACAAAGTATTCACGGGAAACAGATTAAAATATTAGAAATAATGACCACGAAATATTGATTACTAGCACAACTAAATTAGCATTCATATTTGATTAATTTTCTAACAGCAGAATATACACACCAAGACAAAAGTATCAGCTTTGGAGTCTTGAGAAACATGATCTTGGATCATCAATGATATGTAATTAAGTGTTTCTTTATTATCAATCATCGTTTAGCATGATTTGTTATTTTAGATGCCATTTTTTGCTTGATTTTACTTTGGCAAATGCAAAATCGGATATTTGATAAATTTACTCCATCTTTCATCATATGTCTCAATATGATGTACAATTAATAAGACAAGTCAAAAAAACAAATTCTCTTTAGGTTGACATCCTAATTCTGCCATGCATAACATTTTCGATATCACATTTCTTATCGATGACGCCAAAGCATAGGTATAATAATGGTTATAAATGCATGTCTAATCATTTTAGTGCATTTAATTAGCTGTCAGCATTCATAATTTTAGTGTTTTTCCTTATGCTTACTGTTTATTACTTACTTTTCAAGTTTTAATGTGGTCGTCAAAACCATGACTATAATCATGGTTATACATGCATGTCTAATCATTTTTATCAAAGTATGATCCATTTAACCAACTGTCAACATTGATCATTTTAGTCAACAAGTCAAGTTATGTCTTGGTCCGAGTGGAATAACATTTCTTTTTTGCATGTCCATGGACTTTTACAATTTTAATTTAGCATGTATTCTAACATTCAAACAAGAAGTCAGTAAAATTTTTATAACTCAGTCAAGATTAACAACAACCATCAAGAACATGGATAACCATGAGCATGCAAATCATAGTGATACAGCACAAGCCAGGATAAAGAATAAAGGTATCAGGCAACACAAAGTTAATGATCAGGCTCAAAATATTGATTGTAAGCAATTCAAAATATTATCTTCCAAATTACAGTTAATAATTTGAATTAGTTTGTTGATTTAGTAATACAATATCCACAATTTTTTTCACACAAAGACAAGCAAACTGTAAGGTGCATTCAATATTATGCGAATCCATTCCACATTAAATAAATTCCATTAAACTTAGATTTAATTCACTTTTTTAGTTAATATTCGTGATTCATCAGAGGATGAGAGTTCTGAATCAACACAAGGTACCAATTAAAATCGACTTTATCAAATTAATTTTCAACATTATAATGCTATAATCTAATCTAAATGCAATTTTCATAGGCTGTGTTTCAGTTTCTTCACCTGAAAACCAAAATTATATGTCCTCAGCTAATGACCCCGCAATTAATAGAGAAGGTAACAATTAATATTCATAAACACTATGTTATTAGCTTACTATCGAATATCTTGCATTGTACAAAACTGCTTTTGTTTATCGTGTTTCAATTTACATGTTTCCTAAAACATTTTCAATGACCAACCTCACTTTGCCATATGTCATTAAATTATTTCAGGATATTCTGATCTTGGTGACCAACTCATGCAGTGTAGTCACTGTAATGCAAATATGTGGTATGATGAAAGAGTCTCAAAAGATAAAAGAACTACAAATCCAAGATTCAGTTTATGTTGTGGAAATAACAAAGTTGAACTTCCATTGTTATAGAATCCTCCTAAATATCTCTACCAACTTTTGTATGATCATGGTACATCTGATAGTAAAAATTACCAACAAAACATAAGGACATATAACATGATGTTTGCCTTTACTTCTGCTGGTATTAAGTTTGACAAATCAATTAATCATTCAAGAGGACCTCCTACAGTAAGAATTCAAGGTCAACCATGTCATAGAATAGGTAGCATGTTACCAATGACTGGGAAAGAACCAAAATTTGCACAATTGTATATCTTTGACACATAAAATGAAGTGCAGAATAAGATTAATGCAATAAGGTAGTTAGTCTTTCATTGTTATTATTATAAATGCACAACATTGATCAACAATCTTACATTTAAATAGAATTCAATTGTTTATTCTGCATTACTAATCTTGCAATCATCATATATATAATTGTTTGCTTTGCTCAGCAGTCCACATAATCAAATTCAAGAACACATTATTTCACAAGTTAGTGAGATGCTGGATGAATACAATGTGCATGCAAAAACTTTCAGGATGACGAGAGATAGATTGCGAGATGTTCAAGTGGATAATATCAAATTGAAATTGATTGCTAATCGTGAGAAAGATGGTCATGCATATAATGTACCTACTGTTCCTGAAGTTGCAGCACTAATAGTAGGCGATTTTGATGCAAATTCAAAAAGAGATATTATTATTGAAACTTAGCATGGACAACTACAAAGGAACCATGAATTACATTCTAGCTATCTAGCTCTACAATACCCTCTCTTATTTCCTTACGGGGAAGATGGATATAGACCTGATATTCTACATAGCAGTTGATCAGATGGTAAGAAAAGGAAAAGAAATCGTCTTACAATGAGGGAGTGGTTTTCTTATAGGCTACAATGCAGATCAAATGAGTCTAAAACTTTGTTGAATTCTAGGAGACTATTCCAACAATTTGTTGTTGAGGGGTATACTATGGTTGAGTCAGAAAGGCTTTCTTACATCAGAAACAACCAAAAAAAACTTTGAGTTGACAAGTTTTGTATCTTACAACAGTCATTGGATGATGGAAGCAGGAAAGGCCTAAATAAAGGTAAAAGAGTCATTTTGCCTTCAACTTTTGTTGGCAGTCTGCGCTATATGGATCAACTTTATTTTGATGGTATGACCATATGTAGCCATGTGGGCTTCCCAAATCTGTTTATTACTTTAACCTGCAATCCAAACTGGCCTGAAATCCATAGATTGCTGAATCCGTTGAATCTGAAAGCAGCAGATAGGCTAGACATAATCTCCAGAGTCTTCAAACTAAAGTATGAACAAATGCTTATGGACCTGACAAAGAATCACATGCTAGGCAAAGTTATTGCATGTAAGTTGATTCTAAGTTTGGTGAATTCATATTATGTGTGACATTATTATTTTACACTGTCAATATTAATCACACAATCATATTTAATAACTTTAATTGTTGTCTATTAACAGACTTACTAATAAATTACAGATATGTATACAATAGAATTTCAAAAACGAGGCCTGCCTCATGCTCATTTGTTGCTTTTTTTACATCTTGATAACAAATACCCATCCTCAGATAAAATTGATCAAATTATATTAGCAGAGATACCTTCACAGCAAGATGATCCAGAACTGTATTCATTAGTAAAAACCCATATGGTTCATGGTCCATGTGGAACTCTGAATCCTGGATCTCCATGCATGAAAGAAGGCAAGTGTAGTCGTTTCGATCCTAAAATGTTCCAGCCGCATACTGTTTTAGATGTTGATGGTTTTCCAGTCTATCGTAGAAGAAACAATGGTCATGCAATTGAGAAAAATGGTGTTATAATTGATAACAGGTATATTGTACCTTACAATCCAAGATTGCTCAGAAAATACCAAGCACATATCAATATTGAATGGTGTAACCAAAGCACTTCTATCAAATATTTATTTAAGTACATCAACAAGGGATATGATAGAGTAACTGTTGTTTTGATTCATGAAGATAACGATCAAACTGAGAATGGTGGCACTCATAATGATGAGATCAAAGAATATCTAGATTGCAGGTATTTAAAAACTTGATCTCTAATTTATCTGATCATCATTGTTATAACAACTACTTCTATCTTCCTAACAGATACATATGTCCCTGTGAATCTACTTGGAGAATCTTTGGATTTCCAATACATGGCAGAAAACCTGCTGTTGAAAGGCTACACTTCTATCTTCTAGGCCAACATAGTGTTCTCTACGAAGACCATGATGATATTGATGATGTATTGTCAAAGCCTAGTATCTCTGATTCAAAGTTTATTTCATGGATGAACACCAACCAAAATTCTATTGAAGGGAGAAATCTTACTTATGCAGAATTTGTTTCTAAGTTTGTATACAATCAGAAGAAAAGATGTTGGCACCTTAGTAAGAAAGGCTACACGATTGGCAGATTACTATGGGTTCCACCAATTACAGGGAAATTATTTTATTTGAGAATGATGCTTACTGTTTGTAAAGGACCTACCTCATTTGAGGATTTAAGAACAATTGATAATGTTCAGTATTCTACATATAAAGAAGCATGTTTTGCTATGGGATTTTTACAAGATGATAAAGAATTTATTGAGGCAATCAAGGAAGCAAAAGGCTGGGGTTCAACACATTATATAAGAAAGTTATTTGTGTTGTTACTTTTAACTGCAACAATGAGCAAACCTGAACAAGTTTGAGACCAAACTTGGCATTGGATGGCTGATGACATTGTCTATAATTATAAAAAATCATCAACAAGTCCAGGTTAGTGCTAATTTTCCATCAGACAAATCAATATTGATGCGACACATAATTTGACTTTTTTCCCTTTTGTGTATTAGCATTACAGCTTGATGATAGAACTCTTCAAAATTTGGTCTTGCTTGAAATTGAAGAACTGCTGCAAGTAAATCAAAGATCGCTTAGAGACTATCCTTCAATGCCATATCCAGAGGATGCGAATTGTCCAGTTTATCTAGACAATAGCCTTATATTAGCTGAACTGAACTACAACAATGAAGAACTTATATCAGAGTTTGAACATCTATTTTCTCACATGATAGGTACATTAACTACAGAGCAATATACCCCTCTAAAAATTATTATGTGCATTTCCTTCTTAGCTTTTCTCATCTATAAATTAGTATTTTAACTTCATTCATTTTTCTTTAAATCTAACACCACATATCGATGATTTCCAAACGAACAAGCTTCAATTTACAACCAGATTGTTGAAGTTGTTAATAAAGATGAAGGTGGTATGTTTTTTCTCTACGGATATGGAGGTACAGGAAAAACATACATTTGGAAAACACTTGCAAGTTCACTAAGAGCTGACAATAAAATTGTAATAATGGTAGCCTCTAGCGGCATAGCTTCTCTGCTATTGCCTGAAGGTAGAACTGCACATTCAAAATTTAAAATTCCAATTTCAGTTTTTGAAGACTCAACTTGCAATATCTATCAAGGAACTCAATTAGCTGAACTATTAAATGAGACAAGTCCGATCATTTGGGATGAAGCACCCATGGCTCACAAATTCTGTTTTGAGGCACTTGATCACAGTCTTAGAGATATCGTCAAACACAACTCAAAGGACAATAAAATCTTTGGAGGTAAAGTCATGGTCTTTGGTGGAGATTTTCGGAAGATCCTGCCAGTCATTCCAAGAGGCAGCCGCTCTGATATTGTTAACGCAACAATTAATTCCTCTTATTTATGGGATCATTGCCAGATCTTAAGACTGACAAAAAACATGCGTTTACAAAACAATATGCAAGCAACAAATCAAGAAGAAACTGCAGCTTTTGCACAGTGGATTATAGATATTGGTGATGATATTATTGGAGATGAAAATGATGGCTATGCTACTATTGAAATTCCACAGGAACTATTAATCACAGAATATAATGATCCTATTCATAGTATAATTAGCTCTACATTTCCAGATCTATCTCATCATCACAATGATCCTGAATACTTCCAAACCAGAGCAATATTAGCTTCTACAAATGAAACAGTACAACAAGTTAATGATTATATGCTTATAATGATACCGGGTAATCATATAGTAAATTATCTTATTCTGTTTTTCATCTTTTAATCAACTTTCCTGGATTTTACATTTTTGGTTGATGAATTTGCTTTTTATGTCTAAAATATTGATAGGTGAACAAATGGAATATCTAAGCTATAATTCAGTTGACAAATCCGAAAAAATTGAAAGTTGTCATTTCCGCTCACTAACAACTGAATTTCTGAATTCATCGACAACATCTGGCTTACCCAATTACTGTCTCAAACTCAAGATTGGAACACCAATAATGCTATTAAGGAACTTAGACCAAACTCAAGGGTTGTGTAACGGTACTAGGTTAATTATCACAAGACTAGCAAAACACGTTATTGCAGCTGACATAATTTCTGGGACAAATATCGGAGATCATGTTTATATCCCACGAATGTCTTTGTTGCCTTCACAGTCACCATGGCCTTTTAAGCTATTGAGGAGACAATTTCCGATAATGCTTTCTTATGCCATGACAATTAATAAATCCCAAGGACAATCACTATCTTCAGTTGGACTTTACTTGCCAAAACCAGTTTTTTCACATGACTAACTATATGTTGCATTATCAAGAGTCAAGTCAAAGAAAGGACTTCGAATTTTAATACATGATTAGAACAAAAAAAAAATTACTTCAACCACGAATGTGGTTTTCAAATAGGTCTTTACAAATATTAGAAGGTAAATCTAATTTATTTTCGATTGCAAATTTAATTCTAACCACAACTGTATTTTCTTCTTACTCATATGATCTCTAATATACAGTTAAAACATGATCAAATGAGCCAATCTATAATTCATTAATTTTAAAAAACCAGTCTTCCTTTATGGAGTGTATTTTCTTATTTGCTGCATTTTAAATTTTCATCCATTTTCATGAACTCCAAATTAACCATTTCTTTCATGAATTGCACGAAAGAAAATAAAATGCTTATCTCAATTTAAATGCTACCATTCAGCAAATGAATTCTATATGTTACTCTGGTTGTTTTCCTAGGATGATACACTTATTATTATTCTTTTAGTAGAACCATTTATCTTTTCTTAGATAATCAATTGACCTTGCAAAATATTATCTATGCCAAATCATTATCGACTTCAGCATTAGACAGGTCATTCATCTAATGATGCAAATTGTATTTATAACAATAGAAAAAATTAACTTACTCTTTGTTATATTCAGCAATAAAAATACCTCTTCACCTGCCTCCACCGCCATAGTCTTTCATACTTATCATTCTGCCAATTCACGTCCAATCTTTGAACGAAACATTCAATGCTCCATAGTTCCCAAACCACTTAACTTGTCGTCACTTACACCCCCCGAAAAGCAATGACCCTTCCATCACCCACTACTTTACATCATCAGACCACAGTTCGTTTCTCTACCACCTTCATTTCAACTCTAACCAAATTATTCTCTCAAAGTGACTAGCACCATGGCTTCTGCTTCATCGACTGCCTCAAGCAAGGTAAGCCTAAACCCAAACCTGACTGCATGTTCATTCATTTCCTGATTTTTTCCTTGCATTTGGTTACATTTTTCATCCATATCCCGAACCAAAATTCAACATCTTGCCATCTATGTTTGTAAGTTTTCGAATTCCAATTTAGGACAGACATATTCAACAATTCTACGTTTGAATCCATCATTGTCTCACTCAACTTTCTTTCCTGTGGCAAAGCCCTAATTTAAGTTTCTCTGCTTCTGCTTCATTTATTTGTGCCCATTGTCTTAGGTTTCTTGCATACTACGTTATCATCTATCTTACCCTTTAGATATTAGTAACGTTTAAATCATATTTTTGTCCCTCACACTTTTTGCATTCATGTTATGCTTTTATCGCAATGCATGTTCCATTCGGACATTTTGTTGATACTAATTCAAAAACCTGTTCCAGTGATTCTGATGTTCTATTGTTAAATAGATAGTAAGAAATTTAAATATTAATTTACTTTTCTTCATTGCTAATGAATCCTGAAAATTATTCAATAATTTTGAATGATGCTACTATATTGTCGCTGTCAATGGACCCTAGGTAGCATGTCATCTAGAATAACATTTGACTCATGCATGTAGGAAAAAACAGCCTATGCATATCCTGTGCAATTATACCCCATCCTAAACAAAACAGAAACAATATTAAGTTAAATCTTTTTAAATGGCTATTAAATTTCGTAGCATTCTATTACCATTATTTCCAACTATTGTATTAAGATTCTAAGTAGTTCGGTTATATACATGATCTATTACATTGTTTTTATGATGTTGACTCTGCCCTTTCAAACTTTCTTGCTTTTGGTCCTTAATTAGCGTTATGAAGTGTATTTTCTTATTTGTTCGATCATATCATCTCTGATATACATCATCTATTATATTTTCTTTATAATCCTGATTTTGCTCTTTCAAACTTTCTTGCTTTTGGCCTTTAATTCGAATCATGAAATGCATTTTCTTATCTGTTCGATCATATGATCTTTGATTAAGAACTTTTGTTGCTACTGTATTTGCTTTTGCTGCATTTTTTTATCTCTGTTTTATTTTCTTCAGCCATCGTTTGATCTTTGACTTTCGCTACTCTGCATGAATTATGCATGTTCTGTATTCCTTATTTTCATGTCTTGCATCTAATTTCCTGCGTGTTATATTATATGCATCTTCTCTTATCTTATTTTAATTATCCTAAATTAGAACTGCTAAATCCAATTACTACTACATTGCAGCAACACCCCAATTTAGACCTGCAGACAATTAAATTAGTAGATATACATGTTTTTTAAATGCTAAGTCCATTTTTTTTCTCATTGCACTGCAGTTGAGATTGCCTGCTATCAAACAACAATTGATATTGCAATTTAAAGCTGCCTTCCATTGTGACAAGGTTAAATCAAAACCTTCCTTTCCATATTTTATCCTTTGTGCTTTTGATATTGTTTTTCCTTTTTTAAATACTTTTTTCCCATTACAGGACGTCATAGAAATACCAGGCTTCTATCAGCGCCAATGGCTACCAAATTATCCTGAAATTGTTGAATTTAAGTATGATGGGGAAACCTACGAAATTCAAGACAGACAACACAAAGGCAAACTTTACTTTGCTGATGGCCTAACAAGATTGAGGACAGAACTGCAGATTTATGAATCTGTGACGATAAATTTCCTGGCCTGCGACCACCCCTCAAAATTTGACCTCCACTTCACTCCACCATTAGACCAGTAGAAATGCAAATGGCGCCGTGCAACAAGAAAACACATCTGGACATATGAAATCACCCAATCAATGCTAGGCGCACCATATCCACTGGTAAAATATTCATATCCATTTATATCTTATATACAAATATTAATTTCAATGCCTAACTCTTTTTTTTTCCCTACAACAACTTCCAGCCTCTATCACACAATGCCTAATCCACTGTGGTGATCATATGACAATTCTCAAAAGATTCGGACCTCCACTGCAATGGAATGTAGTTGTGCTTGACAAAGGCATTGGTGATAAGTATATCACTCTCCCTTGGTATAAATTCCTTCAAGAAGGTGATTTTAGCCATGGAGACGAGCTCTCATTCTACTATAGGCGTGCTGAGAAGATCTGGAAAGTTGTCATCAGGCGTGCAATTGATTGGGATGATAGTGATATAGATTAGGAAAATCTACGGTGTTATTTTGCAAAACAATGTTTGTTTATGTTTATTTCCGACGTCTTTATATTTATCTTCAAACAATTTGACATTACAACTATTTAATATGAATGTTACTCATTTTATCTTTTTACAATGTCTTTTTTTTTATTCTTCCATCGAAAATCATTTAGACAAAAGATCTGTGCATGCGCACGGGTTACCAACTAGTTTTACTAGTAAAAGGAAGAAGTAATTCTAGATAATTTTTGCTTAGGCACAATTTGGTATCACAAAAAAGGAACAAACACATTGTTAGATTTACATATAGAATCCACACATGTTTGGTTCCACTTGTATTACTTTGTGCATGCATTAAATATGTAGAAATGAAAAGCAACAAAGAGAATTAAAGGAACTTGAATTCCTTAAGTAAAGGGAGCTAGTCTTTTCATAAGGTAGTAGATAATCCATGTGAATACAAACAATTCATTGATGCTTCAATGTTTAACACATGTATATATGTGGATACTAAAGGCAAATCAGAATGCAAAAACGCCGATAGAAAAATCTTCCAATGAAATCAAAACATCACAAAGAAACGCGGAGAATTTCAAGAAAAACAGTAGTTAGACTCTTGACTCTTGCATTCTTCACGTTTCACTTTTCTTTTTCTTTTGTTTCTCTCTCTTTTTTTCGGAGAAATGAAGGTTCCACTTCCACAACATGATTCATAATTTCACACTTTCTTTCTCAATCTCAATCTCACCGTCCACTCATTCTCTCACCAGCCCCACTGTCCCCACTTCTCATAGCATTATAAATTTATACACAAATATTAACTAATAGTCTTAAAATATTGATTAAAAAACTAAAAAGATATATTTTTATTAAAATATGTAAAATTATGTTGTCTATTTTTTTTTTTTAAGATTCTCCGACCATTCACACCATAAATATTTTATCTTTTAATTCTTTAGGTACACCCAAATTTATAATAATCAATATTTTCCTTTCCACTTTTCTATCAGCTTTCTCTATATATACACACACCACTTCCAAACGTTCAACACACCACCACCTTCACTTTTCTTCATAGCACTCAAAAAACAACAACTCATCTCATCATTATTCCCTTTCTCACTCAGCACATTCTAAACAGTAGCACCATCACCAATAATAATGGCATCATCCTCATCAACCGTTGCTTTGAGAACCATCTCCTCTTTCTCTCTGAAACCTGCCACCACAACAAGATCATTACTCAACACTAGTACTTCATCCACCATAACCCTCTTACCCTTTACATCAGCAAACTCATTTCTCTCCAAAACCCTCAAACTCAACACCTCTTCCCCACACTCTCACCTTTCACTACCCCTCAACAAGTCTTTCACTTGTAGAAGCCAGGCTGAACCATCTTCTGACTCAGGTACTTGTGCCAAAACTGTCCTTACAGTTTTTTTTTTCAATCTTTGTTATTATGTTGTTCTGATGTTCTACTGTTAATTATCTCTACCCCACATTGAAGATCTGTGTGATTTGCTTGATTCTGTGTTAACCCTTTTGTTTTTTTGTTTTTTTTTTTTTGCTTGATCTTGCAGCCAAAGTCCAAGAACTGAGTGTGTATGAGATCAATGAGAGAGATCGTGGAAGCCCTGCTTATCTTAGATTGAGCCAGAAAACTGTCAATTCCCTTGGTGACCTAGTCCCCTTCAGCAACAAGGTATGTTAATTTTTGGTCTTTGTTTAATACCACTTGCAAATTTTCTAAGCCTTTGTTCATTTTTCATATAATTAAACTTTTATATTATTAGTAAAAGTATAACTTTTTTGTATTTGGTTTCTTCATTTTACCTTATTATATTTAATTTAAAGTTCCAGTATGGGTTTAAGCTTAAAAGTTACTTTTTTTTGTCGTTTGCTTTATCCAAAGTAAAAGGGTGTTCATATCTGAATTTGGATTCCCTTTGTTCATTTTTCTACATATTCACACATTTAGTAACTTGAACCATAGGATAAAAAATTAGATGACTCATATTTGTATCTTAGTAAATCAGACTTAAAATAAACATTCGAAATCGGAGTTGTCCGATTTTCATCTAACTGGCTGGTACTAATATTCTAATTGTGGGAATGTGTGAAAAATCCACTACACTGAGTAAATCAGATTTAAAACAAACATTCATAATCTGACTTGTTTGATCTTCATTCAACGGTTACTAATGTACTAATTGCATGAGATTGTGAATTTTTTTTTTTATCGACAAATATTAATTATTGATTTGTTAGTGGGAGGATTTGAACCTATGATCTCTCTCCCCTTCTACCTTTAACCACCAAGATAATCCTATAACTTCACGAGAGTGTGGAAAATTGAATTCACTAAATCTTGTTCAGTTCATGTTTTGCTTGTTTGATTCTTCAATTTTTTGTGTATCATTTTGGTATTGATTTTTTATATATATATTTTATTTGGGATCATGCAGTTGTACTCTGGATGTTTGCAAAAGAGGGTAGGGATAACAGCTGGAATTTGTGTGTTGATCCAAAACAAATCAGAGAAGAAGGGAGATATGTATGAGGCAATCTACAGCTTCTACTTTGGGGACTATGGTCACATTTCAGTGCAGGGTTCATACCTGACCTATGAAGACACTTATCTTGCTGTGACTGGTGGATCTGGCATCTTTGAAGGGGCTTATGGTCAAGTCAAGCTGCATCAAATTGTGTTCCCCTTTAAATTATTCTACACATTTTATCTTAAGGGCATCAAGGACTTGCCTCAGGAGCTTCTTTCCAAGCCTGTTGAGCCCAGCCCATCTGTTGAGCCTAGCCCATCTGCCAAGGCCTGTGAGCCACATGCTGTTATTGCTGGCTTCACTGACTAAACAACAATGACTCAATGAGGATCCACATTTTTTTTGTTTCTTTTTTAAGGAAAAAATTCGGTTACAGTTTCTTAGGTGTTGTTCTCTAGTCAGAATTGGAGTTTTATTTCGACAATTTACGTAATAAAAGTTTTCATTAAAGGTTTATACAGATTGTCGAAGTGAGGCTTAATTTTCATAGAAGAACAGCACAAATTAAAAACTGTTTAAGTTTTCTCCTTAATTTTTATTTTTTTTAATTCTCTTCATTGTTGGCTTGGTTTGGAGACACTTGCAACAAGTTCACAATTTAACCACCTGTTACTTGTATTGAAATTTATTAATGTAGTAATTGTGGGTCAAGATGTCAGGTAGTAGTAGTAGAGTTTTTTATGTTGTTGAATAATGAAAGTGACAAGTGAGGTTGGGTTTTGCAGTGATGGAGATGGGAATTTATAGAAGCCATTACTGTATTCTCAGGGGTGTTAGGTCATATATTATTCAAGAAAGTGTTGCACTAGCAATTATTGTTGATCTACTGAATCACGTGGTTTGATTTTATCAAAGATCTTGTGAATTTTTTAGTTTGTCTTTGCCTCGTTGGACTTGTTTTTTATGACACGATGAATGCCGAGTGGTTTGGTGGTTTGGTATGTGAGAATATTGTCATTAGTTAATTAATATCTAGATGTATGCTAATGTGTAAAATGTGACTATATATATTATATTGTAGCGTGGCGGCACTTGAGTTGGAACTAAGCTGTCCATCTTTTTATATAAAGATATTTTTCTCATTTCCTTTAAAATAAGAGACTAAATATACTGATATATGCTCAAAAACATAAGTGCTAACATATAATCTTGATGTCTTAATTAAGAAATGCTAGGCACAATTTTGTTTCTCTTAACATAACTCATCGCTGAGTTTCGGAATGATAAAAGAAAAACTCTATACTTTGATAATAAAACACGAAAATTTGATAAACATGTAGAGTTTGACAAGATTTCATCAACGACAACTTTGCAGTCTAACTCGTAAACAACATTCTGAATGCCGAGTTCTGCTACCCATTGCAGTGCATGAAGTAACTAAGTTGTCCAATGATATACAGTAATATTAATGATTATGAATAATGAGATTATTAGATGAATGACAAGCTTTTGTAAATTAAATTTCAGTCCCCGTGTGAATAAGTTTGTTTGCAAAGAAGCTCATGCTTTTGCCCCTATATCAAATCAAGCAAATATGCAATGCTATTACTATTGATACCGAGGATTGTGCTATGTCTCAGCCTCTCTGGCCAATGTAGTAAATCAAATATATAACTAATGCATTATGGCACATGCTGGTAACAACTATAGCACTAACAATAGTTGCAAACTGATGATATTTTAGTGTCATTCAGATTTTTTTTATTTTTTTTTATCTCGGCCATTCCATGTTTGATATTTGCTTGTCTCTTCCTTTGTTTTCACATCCTTGATCCAAATTATTTTAGTGAAAATTTTTCATTTATAATAAGTTGACTACATTCATATTTTTATATATTGAATTTTTAATTAATGACAGAATGGGTCAATCTAATTTCTTTTGAATCCTAAATTATCATGCGGTATCCTTGTTTGTCTTCCCAACTTTCATTAAAGGGTTGCATTTGTTGTTACTCTTACATGTCAACAGTTGATGGGTTTCTCTCCCATTGTATGATGTAGCCAATTGGGTATCGGTCCTTAGTATTCCTTCAAAAGAATTTATGTTGCAAAAGGGAATAACACAAGGTGATCTGTTAGCTCCTTTCCTTCTCACCATAACGACAAAAGGCCTAAGTGACTTGATGAGGGAAGTAGTTTCAAAAAATCAATATAAAGGTTTCAAAGTGGGGACAAAGGAGGTGGAGGTGAATTTATTATAATATGCTGATGATACAAGTGAGGGAGTTTAATGTTGACAATTTGGTGGTTTTAAAGAGTCTGGTGAGGTGTTTAGAACTTGTGTCCGGGTTGAAAGTCAACATCCATAAAAGTAGGTTTGGAGGCTTAGGAGTGGCTAGGGAATAAGTGGAGTGGTGTTCAAAGTATCTAAATTGTAAAATTTTATCTATCCCACTTGTTTATTTGGGAATCTCTATTGGTGCAAATCCGAGGAGGCTAGAGACATAGGAGTCAAGCATCACCAAATTTGACAAGAAGCTTGCTTTGTGGAAACACAAACATTAATCTTTTGTCGGGAGAATATGCTTGATCAATTTGGTACTTTCTTCTCTTCCTCTCTTCTTTTCATCTATTTTTAAAATTCCAGAAGGAATTGCTAGGAAATTGGTGAGCTTAAAAAGTAGGTTCTTATGGGGATGTGAGGGAGGGAGGGAGAAAATATCATGTGTAGGATGGGAAAACATTTGTTGTCCAAAGGAGCATGGAGGTTTAGAAGTAAAGAACATTTCATTATTCAATAATGACTTACTTGCTAAATGGAGATGAAATTTTGTTCCATAATAGAGGGGCTTGTGGGAGAGGGTTTTGAACTCAAAATATTCGGGGTTGAAAGGTTTGGGTGAGGGTGGTGTGAGATCCCATGAATCTATTTGGTGGAGAGATTTAAAATTGGTATGTGGTTTGATGAATTGGTGGAGTAGAAAATTGGAGATGGACCTCTTGGAATTGTTGTAGACTCCAGATCACATGTAAGGAAATTTTCTATTTTTGTTTTTCAAGCTTTCTTGTTGGCTTCAAGTTTAGGTAGGCTCTGGTATTTAACTGCCTTAAGACTTAATTGTTCATGAGGACTATGGACTAAAAAATAGAATTAGCCATGGCATGGTAGCGTTACCCTTACTTAAAACCATTAGTTTGTGCCTTCAAAGATGTCAAGAAAACAAACAAGGAAAAAAGGAAAAAAGTAATAAAGAAAGAAAGGAAGGGACTAACAACACATTGTTTATGCTTTCTTTCTTTCTACAAAGACATGCTGATAATCAAGGGTGGCTTCATCTTAACTAATACCTTGTAAATGTTAATTCAAGATTTTCAAAAGGAATTTACCAGCGTAAGAAATGAATAGATTGCTTGGTTCTATGTCAACCGTTGTACTTTTTTTTAATTACTTGAAAGTAATTGAAATTTGTTTCTTACCTAGCTCTGTGTTTGTTTCTATGATAAAAATCTCAATTTATTGCTGTGCATAACTTTCTTGTGGACATAAAGGACCAGCTTTGGCATTTTTTACCGGTGCTTGCATTTGAAGGAGGAACTAGAAGAAATATACCTAGGTTTGAGGTGTGCATAAATTATTTTTGTATGCTAATTGCATAAAATTATGTTTGATGTCTCATGATTCATAGATACAGAAGAATACTGTACTTTGTTTTTAGTTTCAGTAAATCACTTCATCTTTTGTCTGCGGGTTGAGAGCTTATTTTTTATGAGGCGTAGAAACATGTTATTCAAGTATACAAGGATAACACAATAATAATTATTTCTTTCTGTGATAGCGTTGCCTACCTCAAATCACTACAACTTTCTTGTATTTGCAAATTGCAATCACGATGATTGTTGAGGAATTTAGGAGTTTGTTGCAGTGCACTCAAAAATAAAGGATAGAAGGTTCATTTTGTAGTCCTTGATTATTAATGTAAATAATTAGATATAGGTGAAGGGGATTGAATTTTGCATTTGCATGTACTGTGGACTAGCAGAAGACTGAGGTTAACCATAGGAGGCACTAGTAACTTTGACTAGTATGTATGACAAAAAAACATCTCTTTGAAATCAGTTACAAGCCATGAACTTAATGCTGGTCTTCACACTTTTAAGTCACTTAACTAGTTTGCTTGAAAAGTTGTGTTGGGTTACCATGCCTAGTTTAGAAATTTGAACTCCAACCATCTTAAATAGGCTGTATCTTTGGGCAATGTTTCAGTTTATAAGTATTTCTTGATATGAATTATGCCATAGGAGGTGAAAATAGAATATTACCAAATGGGATTTTCAAATGCACCCTAACAACACATGTTGCTGCTCCTTGTCGTTTGCCCAAATTCCTTGGATTTATTGAATATGGAACAACAAGCCAGCAAAACAGTTTTTGTGGTTTTATTTATCTTTTAGTATAAAATTACGACTGAAGCAGGGAGTACTTTTTTACTGCTATCTTTGAACTTTGCTTCTGCCACAGATTACCAAAGATGCGTTGTTGGTTAACCTAATTAAGTCAGTCTTCTAAGAGTGCATGTTGTATTAATTCTTGTAAGACATGAAGTGTAAAAATTATTTACATTTTTCTTTTCATCTCTTTTGATTTGGCTGTCAAATTAGCACTTGATTTGTTTTTACCCTCTGGGTGCTAAAGGATGCTCTGTCTGGTTGGTCTATCAAGTTTCTGTAGGTTGTATTGTCTTTTGCTTAATGCTTCACCTGCAGATAGGTACTTTGATTTACGTGCAGGTGGTAAAAGCAAACCCTGGAATGAATCCAGAGCTGTCATGCACTGATGGTAGGTGTTTATTCTTGACTTCATTTTAAGTTCTTTTTTCTTTTTTTGTTCTGTGCCTCTTAATTATAGATTTTTTTGTTGGTTAAGTTTAAATTTGTTTCTGTTCTATTTTTGCAGACTTAACTCTGCCTTTTATTTTGTTTAGCCAGTGGAATAGCAGCAGAATTTGGTGGCCTAAAAGATGGCTATATGTTCCCATGTACAATGGGTCTCTCAAGGATGTATGTATGTATGTGGAATTCAAGTTTTGGTTGTAAGACTAAAATATTAAATTTGTGATGTTACAAACTACAAAACGAAACACAGGTCATTAACAAATACGGAAAACAAAATCAAAATATATTTTCAGTCATTGTCATGAAAGAGTTGCTTTGTTTTGGTTTTTCCAAGTTCTCACTATCAGTATGATGTGAGCTCAATGACCAAACACAAGTGCTATATATAGATATTCTACCATCAAGAATGCATTTAGTAGTTATTACCACCAATGAATATTCATTACCATCCATTAGGAATCATTCGAATATTTGAATTTTCAACTCCAAAATTGATAGAGCACTTGACCTTCCAAAGGTACAGACCAATTTTAACAAAATTATTACATTGTTGTCCATGCATAACATTAACAGATCTTGACATGAAAGATTGTGTGTTGTTTGTAGGCTTCTCAACTCTCCCACATGTCCAGTACTTGATGGTTTAGGACAAGTTTGGGTATGCAGAAACCCTATATTTCTAGTGTGCCATGTTATGTTCTTTTTCTTTGCTTCTTTAAATGAACTTGTCTCATATGATGAAGCATATGCTTGACCATCATTTATGAGTTGGAAATGGGGGAAATTTTATTCTATTAATTTCAGGTTTCCTTTTCAAATTATTTCATCTAGGTCAATGCAACATCTCCACACACAACTATTCTTGTAGCTAATGAAATTATGAACTCAGAGACATTGAGTGGTACTCAGCAGAGAATAATGGGTGAAAAGCTGCTGCAGAGGATCCAGTGATCAAGTTAGACTTATGAGTATATACATGATTTTAACCCTTCCAATTTTGATTGGCTATTGTCGCAACCTACCCTTCGGCGGGAGGGCGACGCGAGACTCGCGGGAAGCGTGTTCCACGAAAGGAATACGCGCGGAGTCGCCACCAACGTTTATTTGAGGAAAACGTCGGAAAAACCGGAAAAGACGCGATCTACGAACTTTTAAGTGAAAGGTTCGGGAGTTGTATTTACGCACGGGGAAGGTATTAGCACCCCACACGTCCGTCCCAAGGGACGGCAGCCTTTAATCGAATGTGCAAACATGACTTTGATTTTTATGTTCCCTTTTATGTTCTTATATCCTTTATACCCTTTTTATATTTTTCCTTTTTTGTGGTCGACAAGGGTGTTTCCCTTTGCTCCTACGTATTCCTCAATTTGTGATGAGGAAATCAGACCTACGTAGTTCTTTCGGAACAAAGTGTTTGGTTAAGTTGTTTTTGTCTTTTTTGCAAAATATGTTTTTATTTGAACAAAAGGTCATTTAAGGTGTTGGACCATTAAACGGTCTTTTGATTTTGAAAGATGAGAAACGTTAAGGCGTCGGACCATTAACGATCTCTTGTTTTTGAAAGGAGAGAAACGTTAAGGCATTGGACCATTAACGATCTCTTGGGGTGGTCGACAAAAGCGGGGCTTTTGCTCCTACGTATCCTCAATGAGGAACTCAGACCTACGTAGTTCTTTCTTATCAAGTGATTCTTTTTTATTTTAAGAGGTGATCATTTTAAGGCGTTGGACCTTAAAAATGATCCATTTTACTTAGTGAGGAAATGAAATGACAAACTTCAAAAGCCTATTTTTACGGACGAGCTTGACTAGGCGAATTGATTTTAGCCTTTAGTTTCACTTTAGTTATTAATCAATTCGATTAAGAATGAGAAATCCCAAAGAGAAAACGTCCGATTGATTTTCCGCTTTATTTCACTAAAAAGATATTTTTTTGATTATTATATTATTTTTTACCTCTTTTTGATTTCCAACGTGGTTACGGCACGACCGAACGGTCGGAATTGATTTTAACCGAAGTTAACGGATAATGCAATTCAAATGTTCGGTGGAAATTTATTTTATTTTTAAGTTAAGCGAGAAATGACTTAAGTAAAATGGCTTAAGCACGTCAACAGGGGGTATAAAAAGTAAACAAAACGAGAATAAAAATGCACGAAACACAATGTGGACCACTACGGGTACATAGAATGAATCGAAAAGCTTGGTTCGAGGTACTTACCCGTTGAAGATCGAAGAACGATGAAGAACGAATGAAGAACGTCGAAGAACGGTTGAAACCTTTGCGAGATTCCTCACGGAAAACGTTACGGAAATGTTTCGGAAGAGCCTCGGCTTAGATTTTCTTCACGGAAACAATTTTTCCAAGCAAATTCAAAAGAGAGAGAAGTGCCTAAGGGGCTGGACCCCTTCCTTCTTCATTTCCTCCCCTATTTATAGCAAAATAGGGGAGGTGGTTGCCGCCCAGCTCGCCCAGGCGAGCTCAGCTCGCCCAGGCGAGCAGGGTTGCTTCCTCCAGAAGCAACCGCCTTCTGGAGGAATCTTCTGGAGGGCCCAAATGGGCCTGGGTGCTATTTGCACCCCCATTTTTACTAAGTACACCCCCCTCTGCTGTTTTTTGGTGATTCTTTTTCGTAAAGTTACGGAACCTTGCGGATTACATAATCATCCCCTTTTTGACTTACGGAATGTTGCGGAACCTCACTTAATTATGCAACGATGCTTCCATTTGATTTCCGATGTGTCACGGAAACTTACGGATTGTGCATCAACATTTTTTTTGGTTTTTTCGGCATGTCCTGGAATTTCATAAATTGCCTAATGATGGGTGCCAAGCACCTCACAAGGACCAAAGAATGGTCGCATGTCATCAAGCAAAGGTCCCCGGACGAAATTAGGGTATGACAGTTGCCCCTCTTTACTTGTCTTTTATTGGAGATAAAAGAAAAGTAAAGATAAGACACTAATTTCGTCCCTCTCGATTTGACGAGAGTCGCGGGTGACCATAAAATCTCCACATGCAAATGACTTGTTGTTCCCAGAATTTCACAAATTGCCTAATGATGGGTGCCAAGCACCTCACAAGGACCAAAGAATGGTCGCATGTCATCAAGCAAAGGTCCCCGAAAATCAGTGTATGACACTAATTTCACTCCTCTCGGTTGACGAGAGTCGCGGGTGACCGTGACTTGTCGTTCCTAGGATTTCACAAATTGCCTAATGATGGGTGCCAAGCACCTCACAAGGACCAAAGAATGGTCACATGTCATCAAGCAAAGGTCCCCGAAAATCAGTGTATGACACTAACTTCGCTCCTCTCGGTTGACGAGAGTCGCGGGCGACCATGAAATTTCCGCATGTAAATGACTTTGTTGTTCCCGGAGGAACAAAAGGTGCAGAAGACTGTGTCAGCCCCTGCATGCTATCAAGCGTTCTGTCTTACAGATAGCAAAAGAATGGGTGCGAATAACCATAAGGTATCTCCGCGTATCATGGGTGCAGAATGATCAAACTTGGTCTCTGCTTGTCATCGGGCCCGCCGCCTCTGGATGACAAAAGGGTGCGGATAACCGTAAGGTATCTCCGCGTATCATGGGTGCAGAATGACCAAACTTGGTCTCTGCGTGCCATCGGACACGACTGTGTCTGAATGGCAAAGGGGTGCGGATAACCATAAGGTATCTCCGCGTATCATGGGTGCAGAATGACCAAACTTGGTCTCTGCGTGCCATCGGACACGACTGTGTCTGAATGGCAAAGGGGTGCGGATAACCATAAGGTATCTCCGCGTATCATGGGTGCAGAATGACCAAACTTGGTCTCTGCTTGCCATCGGACACGACTGTGTCTGAATGGCAAAGGGGTGCGGATAACCGTAAGGTATCTCCGCGTATCATGGGTGCAGAATGACCAAACTTGGTCTCTGCTTGTCATCGGGCCCGCCGCCTCTGGATGACAAAAAGGTGCGAATAACCGTAAGGTATCTCCGCGTATCATGGGTGCAGAATGACCAAACTTGGTCTCTGCGTGCCATCGGACACGACTGTGTCTGAATGGCAAAGGGGTGCGGATAACCATAAGGTATCTCCGCGTATCATGGGTGCAGAATGACCAAACTTGGTCTCTGCGTGCCATCGGACACGACTGTGTCTGAATGGCAAAGGGGTGCGGATAACCATAAGGTATCTCCGCGTATCATGGGTGCAGAATGACCAAACTTGGTCTCTGCGTGCCATCGGACACGACTGTGTCTGAATGGCAAAGGGGTGCGGATAACCATAAGGTATCTCCGCATATCATGGGTGCAGAATGACCAAACTTGGTCTCTGCTTGCCATCGGACACGACTGTGTCTGAATGGCAAAGGGGTGCGGATAACCGTAAGGTATCTCCGCGTATCATGGGTGCAGAATGACCAAACTTGGTTTCTGCGTGCCATCGGACACGACTGTGTCTGAATGGCAAAGGGGTGCGGATAACCATAAGGTATCTCCGCGTATCATGGGTGCAGAATGACCAAACTTGGTCTCTGCTTGTCATCGGGCCCGCCGCCTCTGGATGACAAAAGGGTGCGCGTCACATGACCTCAGGGTCAGTATGACAAAGATTATGGGGCGGCCGACAAAAGCAAAGCTCTTGCTCCTACGTATCCTCCAATGAGGAACTCAGACCTACGTAGTTCTGGATAACTTGTGAGACTTGAAAAGTCTCCATCGGAAAATGCTGACATCTCCGGAAAGGGCGCAGATGACCATATCGGCCTCTGCTCGTCAATCACACTTGGGGTCACTGAATGACGAGGTGCGGATAACCGTAAGGTGTCTCCGCGGGCTACCAGCTCTTGAGTTATGGCAACAAAAGGCGGTGTGGTCGACAAAAGCGAGGCTCTTGCTCCTACGTATCCTCCAATGAGGAACTCAGACCTACGTAGTTCTGGATAACTTGTGAGACTTGAAAAAGTCTCGTTGTTTTCTCCACTATAATGCAAACATGCTTTAGCAAAGAGACAAATATTCCAACTGATTTAGAGCAGCATATGCTTTTTTGAGTGACAAACAATGCGCCTACCAGGGAAGGAGAGTCTGCTGATGGGATCCCCCATAACCATAAATGAGATCTTGGATGTTAGCATTTCGTTTCTAAATGACCATTTAGAGGAAACACTGGGTTCGACAAAAATAGAAGAAATCCACTCAAAGTGTATCAATCTCGCACAGGTAAGTGTTTCATCCTAATTCCGAACCATAGATATGTCATGACTTGACTTTGCAAATTATTTCCTATCAAATCAAAAATTACATGCGTGATCATGGGTCAATAGGGCTTCCCTTGGGAATGGGTTCTTTTGGTGGTTTCTTCTTTCGGTTTTTGTGTGTTTTTGGCTTTTGATTTTCCTGGCTTTTTTCTTTTTTCTGTTTTTGTGTTTAGTGCGGGGCGAGAAAAAAGGTCGCTAGCGCACGGGATTTTGGTTGGTAATCAAAGGGAGAAGACCATTTTAGGTCGTGGTTTCCTTTCCTTCCTTTTTTTGTTCATTTGGTGACAATTCTGTATTGTTCAGATATTGTCTGGTCCAAAGACCTCTCTGCATATTTCTTCTGTTTTTCCTTCGATCCCCGATCAGGGGCTTTCTTTCCTTCTTCTTCTTCTTCTTCTTCTTTTTTTTTCTTACTTTCTCCCATTCTTTGATTGGGAATTTTCTTTCTTTTCTTTTTGCTTTCTCCCACTCTTTGATTGGGAATTTCCTTTCTTTTCTTTTTTGCTTCCGAGGGTAAGGATTGACATTCTCACCCTAGGTCAAGGTTTATGGTGAGTCAGGATGTTGGCTCAAGGTTTGTAGAATGGCTAGACATGATACATGTCGGGGTTTGGTTTGGTTCAAGGATAAAAGGGATGCCCCACATTATTTCCATGACACAAAAATGCAAAAATGATGATTTGGAAATCTTATGCAAAACTGGCCATGCATGCACCTATGTGGACACTCAAGTGTCAAATTTTTATGGCCACGTGATGCTAGGGCTCAGGATTCATTTCCTCTATTTTAAATCAACCCAATGTTTCCAAAATATGTTCTTTTATCAATTTGTGCATTCATCCGAGTCCATTTCGGGCGTCCGGGGAAATTTCACAGCATTCACCCTTCAGGTGTAGACACATTTTCCAAAAACTGGTTATGATCAATGAACTTTTCCAAAGAAAAGTTGGAAATCGTCTCTTTTCAAAAGCATGTTGGTTTTTCAGCTTAACAACTTATTTTCTTTTTTTCCACCTTTTTCCTTATTTGCTTTTTTCTTATTTGCTCTCTTTTTCTTTTCACTTTCTTTTCTTTTCTATTTCATTTTCTTTCCTTTTCTATTTTTATTTTCTTTCCTTTTCTATTTTTATTTTTATCATGATTTTTTGTTTATTTTACATATATACTTTTGGACGATGTTCCTAAACGAAGAACTCTACACGGTTCCAGAATTTCAAACATCATTGATAGTAGTGATATATAAATACTAACGCAACAATCTAAACAAAAATGTATGCGCTGTACAAATGACAATCGAAACAACAAAAACAAACATTAGTCTCTCAAGTCAAAACAATAACATAGAATAAAAATGACAAAAGAAATATGAAAGAAAACATGAATCTGGGGATCTCCCAGTCACGTGTCTCCACTCCCTCCCAAGAAGTCAAGCAAATCAGCCATCTCCTCATCCTCGTGGGCTTCTTCTCCATCGCCGGGAGCTTCTGGGGGTGCCTCTCCTGCTTGGGCCTCGGGCCAATCTCCGGGCCATGCAACCTCTGCCCTGAACTGGTCTGGAGTAGGGCATGAAAAAGGAGCGAAGCCCTGGCTCTGCATGCTAAGGCTCATCTGGTACAGACAATCATGGGTCCGTACATGTGCTCGGTGGTTGGCCGCCTGCTGGCGAACCAAATGCCGTAAATACTGCTCTATGTCAAATGCCCCAGCCTGGCCAGCCTGATGAGGTGGTGGTGGCGCGCCTGCGGCCTGTGGAGCATCACCCTGAGCCTGTCTCTGGGTACAGTACTTCTCAATAAAAGCCCGGGTGATGGGCGGCCGAATCACCTTGGTAGGTGCAACGGGGACTCCGAACGACTGGTAGAGTCCTGTGATCAGTGCGGGGAATCCCAGGGCCCTGTTGGACTTATCTGGGTCCAAAGGGTGCCTAGTGGGCGCCATACCTGCAAAAATATATATGGCATCAGCGATCAACTGAGCCACATGGATGCTCATCCGTGTCAGGATGGCGTACACCAGCTGGCACTTAGGCATGGGGAGGTCGGAATTATGATCGGTGGGCAGGATGTTGCTGAGGAGCAACGTCATCCATATCTGGGTCAGGGTGGTCATATTGGTGCGCATGATTCGCACTCGCCTCCCTGCAGCAGTCCGGGCAAAATCCTGCCCCGGTATACATAGCAGCTGGGCGATGGCCTCCTCATCGAACCCATCAGACCGGTTCCTCCTCTGGCCATACTCGCATTCCTGGCCCTCTTCCAACACCATCGGATATCCCAGGAGCTGGCTGATAGCGTCGGCATCGAACGGGATCCACTGACCCCTAACCCAGGATCTCATGTCACGCACGCCTTCCTCTGTTGGCCAAGCATTGGCGTAAAACTCAAGGACTATTTCTGGATCAAACTTGGCCATGGGAGTAACCAGTGGTGCCCACCGCCGGCGCCCTATTTCCTCCTGGAAATCAGTATACTCGTCGTCCCTGAGCTGGACGCGTCGCTCCCGGAGAAACGACCATCCCTTGATGGCTTCGAAACACTGCTGGTGTACAACGCTCCTAAAGCGGTGACTGTCGTACTCCGGGGCGGAACTAGTTCCTTCGGCCGCCTTGTCCTTCCTGGACCTCTTTGAGGCAAGCTTCCTCGGTGCCATTCCTGCGAAGGCAAACATTTGGAAAGTTAGTTTTAGTGGGACATTACTCTTAAAGCAAAAATGGCATATAACCCCCTCCCATAAATACAAACATCAATGTAAATTTAGAGCAAGCTTATGCGCATGTTTCCTTACGAACGTTCACTTGCGGAAGACATCCTATTAACCGAAAAAATGCACCCATATACAATCAAGGCAGCTTTGTTACCTAGATTATTTACACGTACTTCCAAGGTGTATTTGTTACTTACATCACACACATCTCCTTGGCTAAATTCACATACATGCATACTCCAAGCATTTTGGGGTACCAAAGATTGCACATGTGTACATCTTGGTATTTCTAATACCTATACATACACAAACTTCATGATAAATCTTGACTATCTACACAATAAGGTGCTACATTTCATGCCCTTTTTTCAAGTTTTTGCTACCTAAAGCCGCATGCAAATCTAAGCATATTTTCCTTTGCTGACTAAAATTGTATTCAAATTATATATATATTTTTTGGAATATGTTTTTTTTCATACAACATTCAACATATTTATATATTTTTTTTGTGAGACATTTTGACTACCAAAAATTATATATACATACATTCAAGTATTTCGTTATTCATACCCAAAGTGCAAATTGCCAAAGGTATCTTGCTACCTATTCTAAACCTACGCATTCATGACGAGCACAATTCCTAGACATCTAGGCGTAGGGAAAATATTATAGTGTGGCCCATAGCTGATTGCTGGCCCAAAAGAGGGTAACTTTACCCAATATGCACCTCCTTTTGTGTACTTTTGCATAAAAACTTTGGTTCCTAGGCCTAGGACATATGTGGGGCAATTACTCTAGCTCTTTCGAAAATGAATGCATGTCCCAAAAATATGTGCAAACCAAATCGCCCCATGGGTTGTTTCCCTACAAAAATCACGCGCTAATGCCATTGAGGCATTTCACCGAACACTTGGTGGGCGCGCGTTTAGGCGTCAATAGCAAGAGAACGGGGACAATGTGGCATGCCCCATCACTTCAAAATGCATTATAGGCCTAGGGCCATCTCATACAAACCCCTAATTCAACCTAATCAAGCAAGAAAACAAATCAAAATTGCCCCACATATTTGAGTACATTCCCACAATTTAGAGCACCAAAAGGAGATCAAAATACACCAATGAAAAGCTAGAAAGCTTAGGGATGGAATACTTACTTGTTGGTGATGAACAAAAGCGCGAAACGGAATCAAAAAATGCGAAAAATGATGACCCAAGGGCTGCAAACTCGTAAATCCCGTGGGTATGGCTTTTGAAAGGGGGAAAAGAGGTTTTTGAATGTAAAACGTCCCCCCCTTTCGTCATTTTTATATTTTGGTGCAGAGGTGGCTCGCCCAGGCGAGCTAACCTGCACTTTTTTTTTTTTTTTTTTTTTTTTGAGGGGAACATTAACCATGTCCCCTCCCTTCTCATGGATTAGCATTTTGCCTAACTTGAACTTACTCAGGTTAAAATCAGGCGTTGATTACTTATCTTATTATTACTCTTTTCCTTTTTAAAACAAACAAATAGTAAAAGAAAGCTGCAAAATAGAAAGGATACGGGGCTGCCTTGCAGCGACATTCCCTGCTTTTTTTCGCACAGAGAAGGGCAACGATCGGTCGGTCGTGACCCCATCCCCGCTTGCGTTCATCCTTAAGTACCTGCAATTAATAAACAACCAGGTATGGCCAATCTTGACCGCATCATTACCCTACCTTGATTGGTTTCTGCCGTTCATGCTTTGTCTCCATTCCAGAAGGTAGCCCAAGGTGATCCTGCCCCTGTTTTACCACAACAATATACATGCGTATGCGTATGCGTATGCATGAATGTTTTCAAACGCAGAAAATTTAGGGAAAGTTGGTTCAGGTTCAATTCTAATTAAGCGCTTGGGGGATCCCATGAACTGAGCGGAAGGGCTCAGGTGATCACAGATTAATGCAAGGTGTGAAACTAACGTGAGGACTAAAAGCCTCGAATCCACGTTCATTTCTTTGAAAGATTGTAACGAGAGATACAACAGACAGGAAATCCCTGGGGGAAATCCAGAAAACGCATAAAGATACAGAACATGCAGCGACATCCTTAATTGCCCCAGCTTCTAAGCATAATATTGTTTGACGACATCAGAGTTCACGGGTGAAGGTAGCTCTTCGCCATCCATGTTGGTAAGCACCAAAGCTCCTCCGGAAAAAGCCCTCTTCACGACAAAAGGCCCTTCGTAGTTCGGGGCCCATTTCCCTCGATGGTCCTTGACAGCATGGGACATTTTCTTTAGCACAAGGTCTCCCTCATGGAACTTGCGTAAGCGTACTTTCTTGTCGAATACACTCTTCATTCTTTGCTGGTATAAGCGCCCATGACTCATGGCCGTTAAGCGCTTACCCTCGATGAGGTTGAGCTGATCGTAGCGTGTTTGAGCCCACTCTGATTCCTTTAACCCGGATTCTGCCAAGATCCTTAATGACGGGACTTCTACCTCAAACGGTAACACCGCCTCCATCCCATATACCAATGAGAATGGCGTTGCCCCAGTTGACGTTCGCACTGAAGTCCGGTAACCGTGTAACGCGAATGGGAGCATCTCGTGCCAATCCTTGTATGACACGGTCATCTTTTGGATAATCTTTTTGATATTCTTATTGGCTGCTTCCACGGCTCCATTCATCTTTGGCCGGTAGGGTGTGGAATTGTGATGCTGGATTTTAAACTCCTCGCACATTTCCCCCATCATTTTGTTATTCAGGTTGGTGCCGTTATCCGTGATAATCTTCCTTGGCAAACCATATCGGCAGATGATCTCCTTCTTAATGAACCTGACCACCACATTCCTCGTGACATTGGTATATGAAGCCGCCTCGACCCACTTGGTGAAATAATCTATTGCTACGAGGATGAAGCGATGACCATTCGAGGCCTTGGGCTCAATGGCCCCGATGACATCTATTCCCCACATGGAGAAAGGCCAAGGGGCGGACATGACATTCAGAGGATGTGGTGGGGCATTGACATTATCTGCGAACGCTTGACATTTGTGGCACTTCCTTACATGGACACAACAATCACTTTCCATGGTAAGCCAGTAATAACCTGCTCTTAAGATCTTCCTGGCCATAGCATGCCCGTTGGCGTGCGTTCCAAACGAGCCCTCATGGACTTCCTCGATCATGTGATTTGCCTCCTTAGCATCCACACATCGCAGGAGTGTCATGTCGTGATTTCTCTTATACAGTGTGCCTCCGCTCATGAAGAAACTGGCTGCCAACCTCCTCAATGTCCTTTTATCGTTGTCGGCAATCTCTGGCGGGTATTCTTTGCCTTCGACATATCGCTTGATGTCGTAATACCAGGGCTTTCCGTCCCGTTCCTCTTCCACTTGGCAACAATGTGCGGGTTTGCCACGACACTGAAATTCAATGTAGGGTAGGTCCCCGTGCGGTGTTAGCTGGAACATAGATGCCAACGTAGCAAGTGCATCCGCCATTTGATTTTCCTCGCGGGGAACATGATGGAAGGAGATCTCATCGAAAGTCTTAGCCAATTCCTTGATGTAGGCTTTGTAGGGTATCAGCTTGGGATCTCTAGTTTCCCATTCCCCTCTCAGCTGATGGATTACCAACGCTGAGTCGCCGTACACCTTGAGTAGTTTGACATCGGAGTCAATTGCTGCCTGGATGGCTAGGGCACATGCTTCATATTCGGCCATGTTGTTGGTGCAGTCGAATCCTAGCCTGGCTGTGAAAGGTACACATTGATTGTCCGGAGAGATCAACACTGCCCCAACGCCATGACCTAGAATGTTTGACGCTCCGTCAAACCATACAGTCCATTTGTCCCGATCTTCGTCCAACCTTTCCTCGAACAAGGCCATGATGTCCTCATCCGGGAATTCCGGATGCATGGGCTGGTAGTCGTTAAGAGGCTGTTGAGCCAAATAATCTGCCAAAGCGCTTCCTTTTATCGCCTTTTGGGTGACGTAGACTATATCAAACTCAGATAGCAAGACTTGCCACCGGGCGATTCGTCCTGTGAGAGCTGGCTTTTCAAAGATGTACTTAACGGGGTCCATTTTGGATATCAACCAGGTAGTATGGCTCAGCATGTACTGCCTTAAGCGATGGGATGCCCATACCAAAGCACAACACGTTCTTTCGAGCAAGGAGTAATTCATCTCACAGGTCGTGAATTTCTTACTTAGGTAGTAAACAGCGCGCTCTTTCTTCCCGGATTCGTCATGTTGCCCCAGCATACACCCCATTGACTCGTCCAAGATTGTCATGTACAAAATGAGAGGCCTTCCAGGTACTGGTGGCATAAGTACGGGAGGATTCATTAGGCACTTTTTGATCCTTCCAAAAGCCTCTTGGCAATCCTCATTCCACCGATCAGTTTGGTTTTTGCGCAAGAGTTTAAACAACGGCTCACAAATGGCGGTGAGCTGCGATATGAATCTGGCAATATAATTCAAGCGCCCCAGGAAACCTCGGACTTGCCTCTCTGTACGGGGTTCTGGCATCTCAAGGATAGCCTTCACTTTTTCGGGGTCTACCTCTATCCCTTTCTGGCTTACAACGAAACCAAGCAATTTCCCTGATTTGACCCCAAAGGTACACTTAGCGGGGTTCAACCTTAATTGATATTTCTTAAGCCTTTCGAACAACTTCCGCAGGTTGACAAGGTGTTCTTCCTCAGATTTAGATTTAGCAATTATGTCGTCCACGTAGACCTCGATCTCTTGATGCATCATATCATGGAACAAAGCTACCATGGCCCGTTGATAAGTTGCCCCGGCGTTCTTGAGTCCAAAGGACATCACCTTGTAACAGAACGTTCCCCACAGGGTGACGAAAGTAGTCTTTTCCATATCCTCGGGCGCCATCTTTATCTGATTGTAACCAGAGAAACCATCCATGAAGGAAAATAAAGCGAAATTGGCCGTGTTATCTACGAGGATATCGATGTGTGGTAACGGAAAATTGTCCTTGGGACTGGCCCGATTCAGGTCCCGGTAATCTACACACATTCGTACCTTCCCACCTTTTTTAGGAACTGGTACGATGTTGGCAACCCATTCTGGATACCGAGCGACGGCCAGAAATCCAGCGTCAAACTGCTTCTTCACTTCTTCTTTTATCTTCAAGGACGTTTCGGGCTTCATCCTCCTCAATTTCTGTTTTACTGGGGAACACCCGGGATTTAGAGGCAATCGGTGCTGCACAATGTCAGAACTCAAACCGGGCATATCTTGGTATGACCAAGCAAAGATGTCTTGGTAGTCTTTTAGCAGGGTTATTAATTCTTCACGGATAGGTGCGGTAATGCCTGTACCTATCTTTACTTCCCTCTTTCCACTGCCAATTCCTAAGTCTACTAGCTCTGTTTCTTCTTGATAAGGCCCCATTTCTTGGTCCTCATGGGCAACCATTCTTTCTAGTTCCGAAGGAAGTCCCACCTCCTCATCTCCTTCATCTTCCGTTTGGTTCATTTCTTGCTCGAAGTTGATAGACGGGTCCCAGGTATTAGTACCTTCGGGGGACTCATCATCGAATCTGCCGTTTCAGAAAAAGAAGTAAACATGCAAATGAATGAGAATGGGTAGAGACCAGGAACAGATGAAGAAAGATCCTTGTATTATAAATTCAAAGACAAAAGACACAAAGCCTTAACAAAATGAAAACTCTAAAGCCTAGGCCCAACTATAGAGCTTTTAAAACCGTAAAGGTTTACATTATGCTTGTTGCGCAAATGCCGGGGCGTTCCTCCACCCGCCAATTTCCCAGCTGGAAATCAGGAGGGCATGGTCGGACCAAATCCAAAGTACTTGGAACATCATCTTCACATATCGCGACCACTTGACCTTCGTCTCCCAGACCCGCACTTATAAAGCTTCTACTTATGTGGCAGGGCGGGTTTCCTTCACTTTCTTGTTTCCAACGCGAGCTCTGACCACTGTTCTTCCTTCCCGCGATGCTTCTTTTCATGTCCGCCTGAGTGGGCTTATAGCCTAAACCATACTTCCCACGATTCCCTTGGGTTTTTATCAGACTAGTTATGCCGCCATTGTCTTTGCCTAAACCCATCCCGGGTTCATAACCGTTCCCCAACATAACTCGGGCCATCATTACCGCCGCCTCGGACAGACAAGGTTGCCCAAAGAGGGAGTCCACGGAGGAAATGCTGACCACCTCAAAAGACTGGAAAGCGGTTTCTAACGATTCTTCTGCGGCTTCCACATAAGGCATGGAGGATGGGCAGCTTACCAAGATATCTTCCTCGCCTGACATGATGACCAAGTGCCCCTCCACTACGAATTTCAGCTTTTGGTGGAGTGTAGAAGGCACAACACCCACTGAGTGGATCCACGGGCGCCCCAACAGGCAACTGTAGGGTGGGTTAATGTCCATTATCTGGAAAGTGACTTGGCAGGTGTGAGGGCCTATCTGTACAGGGAGATCGATCTCTCCCCTAACCTCTCGACGAGTGCCGTCGAAGGCCCGAACCACCATTGAACTTGGTTTTAAATGGGAAGCATTGAATGGTAACTTGTCCAAAGTGCTCTTAGGCATCACGTTTAAACTGGAACCATTATCGATGAGTACCTTGGCCACGATATGGTCCATACACTTGACTGATACGTGTAAAGCCTTATTATGCCCTCTCCCCTCGGCGGGGATTTCTTCTTCGGCGAAGGCAAGATAGTTGTTGGCAGTGATATTGTTGACCAGCCCTCCGAAGCCCTCTACCAAAATATCTTGGGCCACGTGAGCCTCGTTCAGCACTTTTACTAGCAGAGCCCGATGAGGCTCGGAGCTCATAAGTAACTCTAGCAGCGAGACCCTAGCCGGGGTTTTGTTGAGCTGTTCGATAACCTTGAATTCGCTCTGCTGAATTATCCGAAGGAACTCGCTGGCTTCCTCTAGCGACACCTCCTTTCTACCATCCCTTTTCTCTGGGGGCCCCTTTGCTGGCATATCTTTATTCGAAGCGTGGGGTGCTTCGCCATCTTGTTCCTCCACCACTTTTCCTTTTCCTTTGACGTCGGCGGGTTGGACTGGTAGGTCCGGAGGTGCGAACACACGACCACTACGGGTCACACCGCTCAGCCCCGTGATATTTGTTACTTTAGCTGACAGCGAGCTGACGTCAGTGACTTCTTCTTCCTTCTTCCCCGGAGGTGTATATCTCCACGGGACCGCGTGGCTATTTTGGTACGGGAAAGGAACAGGTTTGGCCATAAAGGGGTACCCGGGCTTTTGCGAGGCTGCACTTTTAGTGAAGTATATCACCAAGGGTTTGGGCTTCGCGACACCGCTCCCCTCCGTAGATTGCATGCATATATGTTGCTCTTCTTTTCCTTCAATGCCGACTTCTAGTCGACCTTGGTCTATCATCCGTTGTAACAATTCCTCCACTTCCAAACACGTCTCCATGTCATGCATCTCGCCGGAATGTAGCAGACAGGAATCCTCCTTACACCCACTATGGGGAATTACACCTCCCTTTTGTAGGGCCTCAAAGATAAACCTCCTAGGGTTTGCCACATCTCTTAAAGGTTTGGACCTGTGGGGCCTATCGGATTCAACTGCATTAACTGCTCCCCCTCCATGATTGGCGAGCGGGTTGGTCCTCACATTGGGCCGATCCTCTTGGAAAGTCAGCCATCCGGCATCCATTAGATGTTGGACCTTGTATTTAAGGGCCAAGCATTTTTCGATGGAATGCCCCGGGGCACCCCCATGGTACTTGCAAGTTGCATTAGGGTCATACCACTTCGGGAAAGGGGGTTCGAGGACCCTTCCGGGAGTTACCACGGCCAAATGATTGGCGATGAGGGATGGTAGAAGATCTTCGTACGTCATTGGGAGCGGGGTGAATTCCGGCAATGGCCTTGGAGGGAAGTTCCTTGTCGTGTTGGAATTACCGGTCGGTCGAGCCGTGTTCGGAGTTGGAACTTGGGGAGCTTCCCTCTGGGTGGGTGCCTTAGGCTGCACGGGTGTTGAACTAGAGGCGTTCCCAGCATGAGCCGAGAAGCTTGGGTGATGTTGCGCGTACTGATGGGTACCATGAGGTGTTTGCTGGGGTTTGACCCATGCGGGTGTTGAAGAGACGGCATGGGCATCTCCTTCCTTCCTTTTTGCCCCTGTTGCCCCGATTCTTTTGGCGTTCACGTTTGTGGAGGAAACGTAATCAAACTTTCCTCTCTTCAATCCCACCTCGATTCTTTCCCCGGCAAACACCAGATCCGCAAAGCTGGACGGCATGTAACCCACTAGCTTCTCATAGTAGAACACTGGCAGAGTGTCTACCATCATGGTGATCATCTCTCTCTCAACCATGGGAGGAGCTACTTGTGCCGCCAAATCCCTCCATCGCTGCGCATATTCTTTAAAGGTTTCACCCTCTTTCTTGAACATATTCTGCAGTTGAGTACGGTCAGGAGCCATATCGGAATTGTACTGATACTGCCTTAGGAAGGCAGTAATCAGATCCTTCCAAGTACGGATACGGGTAGCTTCCAAATTAGTGTACCACACTACCGCAGCTCCGGCCAAGCTATCCTGAAAGAAGTGTATCAACAGCTTTTCATCTTTAGAATGGGCGCCCATCTTACGGCAGTACATTTTGAGATGGTTTTTGGGACAAGTCGTCCCTTTATACTTGTCGAAGTCCGGCACTTTGAACTTCGGGGGAATAACAACATCGGGTACTAAGCAAAGATCCGTCATGTCTGCAAATGGATAGTCCCCAAATCCTTCCACAGCCCTCAATCTTTCCTCAAGGAGATCGAGTTTCCTCCTTTCTTCAGTTGCCGGGGGCGGCCCTTCCATAGACAAAACTATTGGCGATGCTGCGAGGTTGGGTTGAGGCAACGTGCCTGGTGCCGGCCCTTCGGGGATCGGGGGATAAAACTCGACATCCCTCCGAGCATAATCTTGAGGGTCTTTATGGACTTCGTCGGGCTGCTGAGGAGGTTCTTTTTCATGGACGGGAGAGGCAATGTGGCCCGCATCTTCTTGCAAGATGGGTGGTGAATAGTTGGGCGGCAATCCATAAGGGTAAGCCGCTCGGTTGTATCCCAGGTGAGGGCTGCCATCGTGCCCCAGTGCGTCCCTTCCCCGTCCTACTATGTTTGGGGGAGGATGGTGCGTAGTTGCCAAGAGAGTCGGGTCTGCCTCGGCAGCCGAACTGACAGCGGCGGCAGTGGCCGCGTTCTTCTCCATGAGCTGCTTCATACCTAACATGGCCTCCATCATGGAGGCCATTTGTTCTTTCACAGCCGACATGTCGGCTTTCATCTGTTCCTGTGTCTCCTCTTGATCACCCATCGTTCTAGATTTGGATCTGGTGCGATAGGGATCCCTTGCGGCGCGTTTAGTTATGGTGTTTTCCCTAAAAAACCAAACGTGAGGAGTGGGTAAAGAAAGAAAATGCATGCTAGAGATGAGATGTAGGAGTGATTTGATTTGCACAAGCTTTTTGGAGTAGAAACATGGGACCAACTCGTTTTAAAAAAAGAAATCATATCTAGTCAAGGTCTGAGAGACCATACAAGTTTCCTAACGATTTCTAATTATGTGGGCCATTAAGTCTATCATATGCTGACAATAGCCGAGAAGCCCATGAATCTCTTCGGGGGCGGAGTAGGTGTCTGCCATCGCCTTGGCCTTGGCTAACAATCGGGGAAGTTCTTGACTCCCGTTCAAGGTAAGAGCAAACCGATCCATCCACATGGTTGCCTCTTGGTGTAAAGAGTCGATCACTCTTCCTCTAGCCTCCTTTTCCGCATATACTTGAGCATACTCATCCGCGATTCTATGCTCGTGGGCCGTGGCTAGACCTAACTCTTCTTCGTACTTGGCGATGATAGCTAACATGTTGGTCTCTGTCTCGCATAGACGCTGAGACAAGCTTCTTTTGGACCTTGAACAAGCAATCAACTCCTCTTTCAGAACCATGCTATGTGCTCGCGACTGGTCCCTTTCTTCCCTTCGCAACTTGAGTTCATTATTGCTACCCCATAGAGCTCCGCGAAATTTGTTCCGGCCATACTCTTCCTTGCGAGCCCTCTTGGTCTCTTGTTCAAGGGCTCTTGCGGTAATTGCATTCTCTTCCCGTAACCCGGCACACTCCTTCCGAACGTGTGTAGCAGCCAACTTGAACTTCTCCTTGGCGAGTTTTGCCTTTCCTAACTCGCTTTTGAGAGCTTGGACTTCCTCGTCCTCTTCCGGTGCTTCAAAATTCTCTTCGCTGACGACTTTTAACTTGGCGAGCCAATCTAAACCTCGTATGCGAATTTTCAGTCATTCGTGGTACCCACCAATGATGCCATTACGAATGCCTCTAAGCTCTTGATCTTTCCTTAACGGGGTTTCCCATGCCTTATGGATTCTTCGTATAGTCTTGGAATTTTGTGCGCCGAGATCCCTCACAAGGAAAGGAGACATGCTTTCTTCCGTCGGTGCTCCCCTCATGGGGTACCCTAGTTGTCTTATAGCGAGCGCGGGATTGTAGTTAATACAACCCCTCGTTCCTACCAGCGGAATGTTTGGGTATCTTCCACATGAGAAAAGGACTCCTTCTTTTCCTTCCTTCCATAGGGGGAACCAACTGATTGTTCTACCTCCTATCCCGGCCAAGAGCTGGTCCCAATCCATTCTCCTCTTTTCAGTACACGAGCGATGACTCAGGAGCGGACATGGATGTCTTGTGTCTTGTTGGAACAAGTGTGAAACCAACCAAACACAGAGGGCGGGTAAGCCACAGATGATCCGTGCGCTACTCTTTTCGCACCTTCGGTCAAATGTGTCAAATAGATCTGCCAAGACAGCTACCACCGGACTTTCCTTGCTATGGTGGTAGGCAAGGAAAGCGTCGATTGCTGCTAGGTCTATCAAACCATCCACGTTTGGAAAGAGGACGACCCCAAAAATTAGCAAAGCCAACACATCCATAAACGGGACCCAGTCTCCTTGATTGGCCATACCCCTCGCCTTGTCTTCTAGGTACTTCTGTGGCAGGCCCGCTATGCCGTTCCGAGTCTGTTTTATGCGGTCCAAACCTCTGGCTGAATCCTTGACCACAGTTGCAATTCTGCTCAAAGAGGGGAGACACCCGGAGGAAAGATATGGTTTCCTTCCCCCGAGAGGACATCCTAGAATTTCCTCAAATTCTTCAATGGTTGGTACTAATTGGAAATCCCCGAATGTGAAGCATCTCAAGGGCTGGTCGTAGTATTGGGTAAGTGATGCAATGGCTTCTATGGACACCTCTGCTATGGTCAACTCTAAGATCTTTCCGTAAGTCTTGCGGAAGGCTTGCATTTGGAGGGGTTCCATCAACCGCCCTAATTCCTTGATGCTGGTGGTATCTGGGCTTTTGACCTTGACTTGGTAGAACCTCTTGCCGGTTTGATTTGTTCCCATGTTTACTAAAGTGAGATAAAAGCTGGTGCAAATCAAAACTCCGATATCTCATGGGTGGAATAGATGAATGCATGATGGAATGCATATGACACAGATGCAATCTAGGAATGCGGGGGTCCGGGGAATTTGTCCCCTTCTTAGATACGACGTCTAGGGGTAGCAAAATGCCCCAACGCACGTTTTTAAGAAGGCGACACGGACCCTCCGTTGGATCAAGACAGAACCCATATGCAATGCCTGTGCAAAAGACACAATGCGGGAACGTACACAGTATGACAATATTTACCGAACATAAGCAAAAGGGTATATGATACTCATGCATGGCAGTGTGAAAAATGGCACGCAGCGTGTTTGCTTCGTGCCCCTATTTAAGGGACCTATAAGGGAGAGAACTAACTAGGCTTTTAGCAATAATCCCCAAGGTAGTTATATCTCTCTTGATGGTTTCTAGAGGTATCATCCCCTTTGAAGAACATATTGTAGCAGTAGGGACTACTAGCAACAATAGGTTTTCAAAGAGAAAAGCTCTAGATGAGGGTTCACTGTAATCAAGCAAGTCGGAGACCTAGCATGATCACAGATTCACCTCCACTCCTTATGCTCCCATGAACCCGGGTATAGGGCCCTTTTTCACTCACAGTGTGTGCAAATAGTGTTGGTGTTTGTGTGCATCAAATGAATAAATATTTACCTCATGCATACATTCTAAAACACACTAAAAGCAACAAATAGTTTATATACACAAGAACATAAGACAAATAAAGGGAAATCAAAGGAGAAAGGCATGATAAAACATTGCACAAGATTAAATGGCCTAACTCTCTAAAAAAAGTCCCCAGTGGAGTCGCCAACTGTCGCAACCTACCCTTCGGCGGGAGGGCGACGCGTGACTCGCGGGATGCGTGTTCCACGAAAGGAATACGCGCGGAGTCGCCACCAACGTTTATTTGAGGAAAACGTCGGAAAAACCGGAAAAGACGCGATCTACGAACTTTTAAGTGAAAGGTTCGGGAGTTGTATTTACGCACGGGGAAGGTATTAGCACCCCACACGTCCGTCCCAAGGGACGGCAGCCTTTAATCGAATGTGCAAACATGACTTTGATTTTTATGTTCCCTTTTATGTTCTTATATCCTTTATACCCTTTTTATATTTTTTTGTGGTCGACAAGGGTGTTTCCCTTTGCTCCTACGTATTCCTCAATTTGTGATGAGGAAATCAGACCTACGTAGTTCTTTCGGAACAAAGTGTTTGGTTAAGTTGTTTTTGTCTTTTTTGCAAAATATGTTTTTATTTGAACAAAAGGTCATTTAAGGTGTTGGACCATTAAACGGTCTTTTGATTTTGAAAGATGAGAAACGTTAAGGCGTCGGACCATTAACGATCTCTTGTTTTTGAAAGGAGAGAAACGTTAAGGCATTGGACCATTAACGATCTCTTGGGGTGGTCGACAAAAGCGGGGCTTTTGCTCCTACGTATCCTCAATGAGGAACTCAGACCTACGTAGTTCTTTCTTATCAAGTGATTCTTTTTTATTTTAAGAGGTGATCATTTTAAGGCGTTGGACCTTAAAAATGATCCATTTTACTTAGTGAGGAAATGAAATGACAAACTTCAAAAGCCTATTTTTACGGACGAGCTTGACTAGGCGAATTGATTTTAGCCTTTAGTTTCACTTTAGTTATTAATCAATTCGATTAAGAATGAGAAATCCCAAAGAGAAAACGTCCGATTGATTTTCCGCTTTATTTCACTAAAAAGATATTTTTTTGATTATTATATTATTTTTTACCTCTTTTTGATTTCCAACGTGGTTACGGCACGACCGAACGGTCGGAATTGATTTTAACCGAAGTTAACGGATAATGCAATTCAAATGTTCGGTGGAAATTTATTTTATTTTTAAGTTAAGCGAGAAATGACTTAAGTAAAATGGCTTAAGCACGTCAACAGGGGGTATAAAAAGTAAACAAAACGAGAATAAAAATGCACGAAACATAATGTGGACCACTACGGGTACATAGAATGAATCGAAAAGCTTGGTTCAAGGTACTTACCCGTTGAAGATCGAAGAACGATGAAGAACGAATGAAGAACGTCGAAGAACGGTTGAAACCTTTGCGAGATTCCTCACGGAAAACGTTACGGAAACGTTTCGGAAGAGCCTCGGCTTAGATTTTCTTCACGGAAACAATTTTTCCAAGCAAATTCAAAAGAGAGAGAAGTGCCTAAGGGGCTGGACCCCTTCCTTCTTCATTTCCTCCCCTATTTATAGCAAAATAGGGGAGGTGGTTGCCGCCCAGCTCGCCCAGGCGAGCAGGGTTGCTTCCTCCAGAAGCAACCGCCTTCTGGAGGAATCTTCTGGAGGGCCCAAATGGGCCTGGGTGCTATTTGCACCCCCATTTTTACTAAGTACACCCCCCTCTGCTGTTTTTTGGTGATTCTTTTTCGTAAAGTTACGGAAACTTACGAATTTCGTAACGATACTTGTTTTCTTTCCGTAATGTTACGGAACCTTGCGGATTACATAATCATCCCCTTTTTGACTTACGGAATGTTGCAGAACCTCACTTAATTATGCAACGATGCTTCCATTTGATTTCCGATGTGTCACGGAAACTTACGGATTGTGCATCAACATTTTTTTTGGTTTTTTCGGCATGTCCTGGAATTTCATAAATTGCCTAATGATGGGTGCCAAGCACCTCACAAGGACCAAAGAATGGTCGCATGTCATCAAGCAAAGGTCCCCGGACGAAATTAGGGTATGACAGCTATTCTTACAGTCCCTTGTGATTTCAATTTCACAGCATAATACTTGTTTTGAAATTGTCATCTTATGCCATTTCCAACTCATGAAGTACATTCTTAATACCTTTTATGTGCTACCAAATACCAATGCTTCTGCAGGGTGAGCACTCTCCACTAGACTACCACCGCTAGCTAAAGGGCACAAAGGATTATCAACACCTTCATGTTTAATGTGACTTACAATGATATTTATGATAAGAATTTAGAAGTTCTTCGTTACTAGGAGTTTAATTTTCTGGCTATATCATTCTTTTTCTCTGCTTAGTACAATAACATAGTCTACTAGGTGAGGTTGGCTACATGAATTGTATGATATCATTAGTCTCCACATATTATCTGAATAGAAAATTAGTCCTCATCTTTGTTATTTATATTGTTCATATGTAAAATCTAATACTTGCAATATTTTTCTAATTTATAAGAAATTATACTCTACTCTGTTGGTTAATTTGAAAATCGAGATGATACTGGATAAATCTGAAGTCGTGTATAACACTTTCAGATTGAATCAAATTTCGGGGTTCAACCAAAATTGTTCAATCGGATAAAATCAAAAGATTATAATTCAAGAGTTTTGTTTGGGTCTTGTATGTTTTGTCACCCCATTATGCTTTCTAAACCAGAATGATTATTTATGATCAAAGAACAGGTGGTTTTTGGCGGTTGATGGAAGTTTTTTTCTTTTTTAAAAACTACCGTTGATGGAAGTTTTAGTAACTTCCATGTAACTTCCAAAATTTGATGGAAGTTTTAGTAACTTCCATGTAACTTCCAAAATTTGCCTAAATCGAACATCTCGTTATTACATTAAAACAAGCGTGCACTCTTATTTTAACATAATAAAGAGATCAATTACACTAAAATGTCCAACAAACCTCCCCCATTTTAGTGTAATTACCGATCAAATCACCAAAGTCATAACATACCACAAACTACTGCATAGATGAAATATCGTGACGATTGAATTTCATCTTAGCAAATTACACGTTTCAAATATTCGAATATCAGGGTGTCACTAAGGATTGAACCCTTTCTATTCATAATGAATACATGAAGATAATCTGCACAATAGTTTATAACATTACTCTTGCTCGACACTAGTTTACTAGCCTGTGTCCCTATCCTTCATAAGCATATCAAAGCCAAGTCCCAGCTTCTTGAAGCGGCTAAACTTCATGCTTATATAGGTAGTTCTTTTCTTTCTTGCACCTGCAAATGCAATTTTTCAAAAGAACCATTGAGGAGTTATACTCCAACCTCCTTAACTTACAGAACCGAACACATACCTTTTGGGATACTTTCGATGATGTGTTCCAATCTCTACATGTTAAGCTTTCCACATTGAATTCAGTACCTAATGTCATATTAGATGGGAATTGGGTATCTTAACATAAGAAATTTCAGATGGACTTTAATCCTAATCCCACAGCCGACCTTTTCACGAGATCTCTACTTAACCCTTTGGTTAAATGATCCAAATTATGCTGAGTTCTCACAAACTCCACTGATATCACACCATGCATGATTAACTCCCGAACCATGTTGTGTCTAACACCCAAGTGTCTAGACTTCCCATTATACACTTGACTATATGCCTTAGCCAAAGTAGTCTGACTATCGCACCTGATAGACATGGGAGGTATAGGTTTGGGCCACAATGGAATCTCATAGATCAGATTTCTTAGCCACTCAGCTTCTTTACCAGCTGCTGCTAAAGCTACAAATTCAGATTCCATTGTTGAATTTGTAATGCAGGTCTGTTTCTTGGATGCCCAAGAGATAGCACCTCCTCCAAGGAGGAATACCCAACCACTTGTGGATGAATAATCTTCCATATTGGTTATCCAACTTGCATCAGAGTAACCTTCAATAACCGAAGGAAATCCAGTATATGTCAAACCATAGTCAATGGTTCCCTTTAAGTACTTGAATACTCTATTCATAGCTTGCCAATGATGAGAACTGGGATTACTTGTAAACCTACTAAGTTTAGCAACAGCATAAGCTATATCAGGCCTAGTACTAATCATTGCATACATGAGTGATCCTATCGCCCTTGAGTATTCAAGTTGAGACACTGCTACACCTTTATTAGGTAATAGCTTCAGGTTAGGATCAATGGGAGTACTTACCGGAGAACAATCTTTAAAATTAAATTTTTCCAATATCTTCTCAATATAATGTGATTGAGAGATGGAAATGCCATTGTTTCCACGTTTGATCTTTATTCCTAAGATCACATCCGCCTCCCCCATATCTTTCATATCAAACTTAGAAGACAAAAATGCCTTAGTTTCATCAACTTGATCTTGGTCGGTACCAAAGATCAACATGTCGTCTACATACAGACAAATGATAACTCCTTTGCCATGAGTATCAAACTTGCTGTATAGACATTTATCTGCTTGGTTTAGAACAAAACCACTAGACAACACAACCTCATCAAATTTTTTATGCCATTGTTTAGGCGCTTGTTTCAAGCCATAAAGAGATTTCATCAGTTTACACACCTTATTTTCATTTCCTGGCATAACAAACCCTTCAGGTTGTTTCATGTATATCTCTTCATCCAATTCACCATTTAAGAATGCATTTTTCACATCCATTTGGTGAATCACCAGATTGTCGATAACAGCAAATGCTAACAACAGTCTAATAGTGGATATCCTAGCAACAAGAGCATATGTATCGAAAAAATCAATACCCTCCTTTTGCCTAAAGCCTTGGATAACCAATCTGGCTTTGTACTTGTCAACAGTACCATCCACTTTCATCTTTCTCCTAAAGATCATCTTACATCCTAATGGCTTACATCCAGGAGATAAGTCAACCAATTTCCAGGTATTATTTTGCATGATGGAATCCATCTCACTTTGGATTGCTTCTTTCCAGAATACAACATCCCTTGAAGCCATTGCTTCACTAAAAGTCTTTGGGTCTTCCTCAACATTAAGGCAATATTGATATTGAAATTCAATATCATTCCTTGACCCTTCAACCAAATAGAGTTGAAAGTCATCACCAAATGACTTAGCCTTTCTTACTCTCATACTCTTTCTAGTTTCGGTACTAGTTGAAGGTATATCCTCAATATTAACTGAGACTTTCGACATGGAATTCATGTCCTTTGGCCTAGGTATAGATGTAAACCTTTGTTCATCAAAGATAGCATCCCGTGACTCTATAACCGAGTTCACAGCAACAGAATCATTAGATTCTAGCACATAGAATCTATATGCTTTAGAATGTTCAGCATATCCAATAAATATGCAATCTATACCTCTTTCACCTATGGTTTTCCTTTTAGGTTCTGTAAGCCTGACTACAACCCTACATCCCCAAATTTTGAGATAACTCAAATTTGGTGTCTTTTTGTGCCAAAGTTCATATGGGGTAACCTTATTCCTTTTGTTAGGAATTCGGTTCAACAAGTAACAGGCTGTCAACATAGTCTCACCCCAAAATCCTTCACTTAAACCCGAATAGGATAACATGGAATTCACCATTTCTTTCAAGGTTCTATTCTTCCTTTCGGCTACACCATTCTGTTGTGGTGTATAGGGAGCTGTAGTTTGATGTATTATTCCAGTAGATTGAAAATAAACCGGATCATAATACTCACCTCCCCTATCCGTACGAAGAGTTTTGATTAGCCCATTTTGATGAAGTTCTACCTCTTTCTTATAAATTTTAAATTTATCAAGAGCTTCATCTTTTGTATTTAATAAATATACATAACAATACCTTGATGCATCATCAATAAAAGTAACAAGATATTTTTTATGACCTAATGATGGAGTAGCATGCAAATCACACAAATCACTATGAATAAGGTCTAAGACTTTAGTCTCACTTTGAACATCCTTAAAAGGTTTCCTAGTGATCTTGGTCAACATGCAAGTTTTGCATTTTTCAATGTTCATATCAAAAGGAGGAATCATACTTGTTTTTGACATATCTTTTAATCTTTTGTAATGAACATGTCCTAATCTAGCATGCCAAATTTCTGATTTTGTCATATTAGTTATAGAACTACACGAGGCCATACAAACAGACTCATGAACAAAAGGAACATCAATGTTTAATTTAAACATTCCATTACAACGATAACCAAATCCAACAAACGAACCATGTCTTGACAAAATGTACTTGTCACTTTCAAGTACTTGCTTGAAACCCCAATTATTTAAAACCATACCAGACAATAAGTTCTTACGAGTACCAGGTACAAATAAGACATTATCCAAATACAAACTTTTTCCGGAAGTAAAAACTAAATTCACACAACCTAATCCTAGAATTGGTTCAGTTGCAACATTGTCCATCTTCACAATAGAGCCATCATCGATTGGTCTAAATTCCTTGAACCAACGACGATCTTTGCACACATGGCTTGTTGCTCCCGAATCAAACCACCAAGCAACGTCATCGTCCTGCACATAGAATGCATCAGATATTAGTGATACATAATTTGAATTCGTATTCGAATTAAAATTATTCACTACAATCTGACCTTGTTGCTTTTCAGGATCATTAGACCCACTTGGACCAGCCTTGTTCTTTCCTTTGAACACCCGGCAATCCCTCTTTAAATGACTAGGTTTCCCACACTTCTAACATGACAATTTTGTCTGTTTGTTTGGACCTTTGTTCTTATTTCCTTGAAATTTTTGTTTGTTACCTTTAGCATTGTAATTTTGCTTAACTGTTCCACTTTCCTCTACCATATTAACGGAAGAGGAACCTGCTATGTTTTTATCATTGACTTTGTCAATTTCTTGAGCCCTCAGTGACTCCTCAATCATGAAATGACTACCGAGTTGAACCAGAGTCAACTCTTCCTTCTTATGTTTCAAGGTATACTTGAAGTCTTTCCAAGAAGAAGGTTGTTTATCAATTATAGATGAAACTGCAATGGATTCATCCATTTTCAAATCATGTTGAGTAAACTGACCCAAAATCCGCAGCAGTTCATTATATTTAACAGATAGCATAGGTGAACGATCTCCAGCTGCGCTGCCGTCTAACCACAACCTTGGACTCCACCTCTTCTGCC